>NW_021604766.1:4160048-4184515 GCF_004785775.1 Grammomys surdaster
GTGATACCAAAATGTTGCCCCTCAAACCTCTACTGAAAACTTTAAAGAAAACTTTAAAGAAAACTTTAGGGTTTTGGGGTTTTAAATTATATATATATTAAATATATATATTGCTAGGTTTTTTTCCCAGTGGAAACAAATTTATTAGAGATATCTACTTTGACTATTCATTCAATCACCACAGGAATTTTTAACAAGCACTAAACCACCCTATGGACTAGCTCATGTCTACTCCAGTGAACTATAATTTTTATATCATTTTGCTTTCCTTCTCCACTCAGACTACTGTGTGTGCAAATAAAAAATGATGGCACAAGATTTCTTATCACATGTCTATGTGTGCCATTCCTCTAGTTCAAATGTCTCCCTGATGGCAGTAGAAACTGTAGAGACCATATCTAGTGGTTAGGCATGGCCTCCAGTTGAGGGATGCGGCCATCCACCCACCTCAAAAATATTAATTCAGAATTTCTCTTGTCAAAAGGAAGTGCAGGGACAAAGAGTGAAGCAGAAACTCAAAGAGGGATCATCCAGAGTCTGCCTCACCTAGGGATCCAATTCCATCTGCTGGCCCTAAATTCAAACACTATTGCTGATGCCAAGAAGTGCTTACTGACAGGAGTCTGGTATAGCTGTCCCCTGAGAGGCTCTGCCAGAGCCGAACCAGTACAGATGCAGATGTACACAGCCAAACATTGGACTGTGTGTGAGGAACCCAGTGAGACAATTAGGGCAAGGACTGTAGGAGCTGAAGGGGTTTGCTACCTCATAGGAAGAATAACAAAATCAGCCAACAAGCCCCCACCCAAAGCTTCCAGGGATTAAACCCCCAACCAAAGAGTACACAGGAGGTACCTATAGCTCCAGCTTGATATGTAGCACAGGATTACCTTATGTGGCATCACTGGGAGGGGAGACCCTTGGTCCTATGGAGGATTGATGACCCTGGATAGGAAAATGGTAAGCCACTGAGGCAGGAGTGGGTGGGTGGGTGGAGAAATACCCTCATATAGGCAGGTGGAGGAAGGAGGGGATATGAGACTTGTGGAGGGGAAACTGGAAAGGGGGTAATATTTGAAATGTAAGTAAATAAAATAACCAATAAAAATGGAAAAAAGAGACAATAATAGTCTTTGTTATGGTAAGTCATTTTTTAAATAGCAAATAAACAACATGTTCAGCTACTAAAAGTCAGGGTTTTTTAGGAGTAATAAACGCACTATCTAGCAGTTACTAGAAGACAATGATTTAAGGATAATTGATATGTTATTCATATCAATGGAAATATAACACACATGTCTATCTATACATTTAATATATACCACATTACAAGTATGAGTCCTTTCATGCTATGTAATTATAGAAGGTTAACCAGACCATTTCAGATTTGAATTACCTTAGAGTACTAGGAATAGGTAGGTGACTAGGTATTAATATCTAGAGCAGTGGAGTTTAGATGCCATCCATTCAAACTGTCACTTTTTGTGGAATGTTTTTTGTTTTGTTTTAATTATATTATTTATTTACATTCCAGTTGTTGCCCCCTCCTGGCCCCCCTCCCACAGTCATCCCATTCCTCCTTTCCCTTTCCCCAGAGGGTGTTGCCACACACATACCAAACCTCCCCCTTCCCTGGGGCCTCAAGTCTCTTGAGAATTAAGCACATTTTTTTCCCCACTGAGGCCAGACCAGACGATCCTCTGTTATATATGTGCAGAGGGTCTCAGACTGTCTCATGCATGCTCCTGGTTGGTGGCTCTGTCTCTGGGAGCTTCTCTGACATCCAGGTTAGTAGACTCTGCTGGTCTGTCTATGAGGTAGCCCTCCACTTCAGCTTCATCAATCCTTTTCCTAATTCAACCAGAGGAGTCTCAGACTTCAGTCTAATGGTTGGGTGTAAGTATCTATGTCTGACTCTGTCAGTTGCTGATAGGACCTCTCAGAGGACAGCCATGCCAGGCTCCTGTTTATCAGCACATCATAGCATAAGAGTGTCAAGCCTTGGTCCCCACGAACCCATGGGGTTAATCCCAAGTTGGGCAGGTCATTAGAGCACCTTTCAGTCAGTCACTTCTCCATTTTTGTCCCTTCAGTTCTTTTAGACAGGAACAATTCTGGGTCAGAAATTTTGACCCTGGGTTAGTAACCCATTCCCTCCACTCTAGGCCCTGTGTATCTACTGGAGTTGGACTCTTTGAGTTCCCTTTCCCCAATGTTGGGCATTTTGGCTACAGTTACCCTCATTGAGTCCTGAGAGTCTCTCACCTACCAGGTCTCTAGTACGTTCTAGAGGGTCCCTCACCTCTTACTCCTAGAGGCTGCCTATTTCCATTCATTCTATTGGCCCTCTGGCCTTCTCTCCTGTTTCCCCTACCCAATACCTGTTCCTGTTTCCCTTTTTCCATTCCCTTACCCTCTCTCACCCTGATTCCTACCTGCTTCTGCCTCCTGTGATTATTTTTTCCTCCTACAAATTGGGAATTGAAGCATCCTCATTTGGGCCTTTATGTTTGTTTTACTTCTTATGGTCTGTGAGTTATATCCTAGGTATTCTGTACTTCTTGGCTAATTTCTACTTATCAGTGAGTACATACCATGCATGTGCTTTTGGGTCTGAGTTACCACACTCAGGATGGTATTTTCTATTTCCATCTATTTGCCTGTAAAATTCATGGTGTCCTCATTTTTACTAGCTGAATAGTATTTCATTGTGTAAATGAACCACATTTTCTCTATCCATTCTTTGGTTGAGGAACATCTAGGTTGTTTTGAAGTAGAATTTATCCAGCACAGTAGAGTCATGGTTTTTCCAGGGGTTGGGTAATAATGGTAAATAAATGCTGATAATTACAAGTATTCAGACCAAATGCATATATATTTGAGCAACAAGAAAGGGGCTCAGTAGGTTATAATGTGTGTGTGTATGTGTGTGTGTGTGTATTGTGTGTGTGTGTGTGGTGTGTGTATGTGTATGGAGTTGGGGAAGCAATGGAGGAATTGGGTGGGAAGAGAAAGATGGCAATGGAGTTGTGTATACTGGAAGAGATGAACAAAGAGAAGGAGGATGAAAATGATGGAAATATAATGATTGTGTCTGAAATTCTCAGAAAAAACCCTGAAAATTTTTATAAAGGCAATTAGGTGGTAACATGATAGAATGCAGAAGAAATACTCAAAACATTTTCAGAAATATTCATTCAAAATCTAGTATGAAGATTGCAGTCAAAATTATGGGGCAAATTAATTGCCTCTTGTCTTAGTCAAACATATTAAATACAGAGTACAATATTGACTTTTAAGTATTTTAAAATGAGCTATGCATTTCTGACATAAATTTGAAAAGAGTATATATTGATTTATGACTAAAATAAAAATGTAAAATGAATTTGTATGGATGTTTTACAATTAACGTTTAATCATGAATGCTTTGAAAAATAAAAGTCATATTCTTGGCAAGCAGCCCCAAAGGCTCTCCACCTCCCCCTGCCCCCTTTTTTATTTCATTAACAAGACTGAGCCTGTCTTAGGTCATTCTGATGAGAATGCTTTCCTTATCCATCATGGAATATGCATTATCAAAAGCAATGCACATTTGTCTTAGGTTGGTAAGGTTCTGTGCAGAATCTTACCCATCCTTGCTTGCCAGCCTGTTAATTTAATAACTCTGTCTGGGGGTCCATTTTCAGGTTCAAGCCATGTACTTGGCTGCCAACATGTTGATGTTGTTGAAGAAAAGCTTTAATACAATGGGCAGGAATAAACATATACCCAGTACAAAAATGGCTAGCATATATGCCATTTTTGAAGCTTGACCAAAATAGAAATACTGACCTCAGGCCATGTATAATTTTATCTGCAGTATTTATCACATCAATGCTCAGCAGAGCAGCATTCTTGAAATTTATAAGCTCCTTATGTATCATTAAAACACCCTTTTAGGTGTTAGAATTATGGCAAATACACTGCATGTGTCATTAAACTTCTCTCAAATTATAATGACAACCAATATAAATTGTAGAAGTACCATGAATCCAATGGTATTTGGCATGACACTCAAGATGGCTCCTTACCCTTAAATTCTGAACCTCCTTCCAGTCATTTGAATAGGATAAAGAGCATCAATCCATTCTTCCAAATGCCTATCTAAATCCTTTGCTATATTCAACAGATTAGTAACATTTTTTGCTAAATGATTAACAAAAATAACTGCCTTAACTTCTTGTATCACAGCAATTACAGAAGCATTTAATGTAATTAAAGCTGTTATACCAGCAATAATCAAGCCCACTACCCTCTTGCTTCTGTTTAAAGCCTGACTCATTTCTTCCAGTCCTTGCAAGCTATTTTTAGAATACCAAGGTTCTGTGTTACTCAGGTCAAGAAAACAAAAGCTGGTTTATAGACCTCCATAACTGACATGCCAGATTTCAAAACACAAACATAATTACAAAGTATACAATCGATGCAACTTACATTAAATACTGTAGAACAAACGAAAGTATTTTTAACTTGACAATTAAAAGAGCCTTAACACATGTGCTACCTGTTTGAAATCCAGATCCTGCCCCAACTTTATCTCTTGCTAACATAACATCATAGAGAACTGCAACTAATTCTGACATGGGCCAAGGACAAGGAAATGGGCTGTTTGGCAGGAATATGACATTGGCCAAGGATAAGGAAGTAGGCTTCAGGGAGGAATCTGACATTAGGATAGAACATAGAAGTACTTTCAAGTAGGAATCTAAATCTTAGGCTAGAACAAAGAAGTAACCTTAGGCAGGAACTTAAATATTAGGATAGAATAAAGAATTAATTTCAGACAGGAATCTAAATTTTAGACTAGAACAAGGAAGTAGGCTTCAGACATGAAAATGACCTTGGGCTAAGACAGGGAAGTAGGCTCAGGTATTTTGACATCCTGATAAGCCCTTAGAAACAGTGATCATGGGAGTGTTCATGTAATTGGGTTTAATGCCTTGCTTTTTTTTTTTTTTGACTATTTGTGTTTATTGTACTGCTTGTTCCTTGACTATTTGTATCTATTGTATTGCTGGACCCTCAATCTAGAACTGACCTTAATACATACATGTAATTAAAATGGTATAAAAGCATAAAAGAGGATGGGGGAATGGGAAAGGGGTTTCTAGGGAGGGAAAAATGGGGAACAGGGATGACATCTGTACTGTAAATAAATAGAATATCCAATAAAAAAAGGAAAATAAAAGTCTTGCATTCTCTGCAAGGGAAGGGGATCTGGAAAGAAGGCTCAGTAGTTAAAAGAATTGGCTTCTTTCCCAGGGTACCTAGAATAAATTCCCAGAACTCACATATTGTCCCATCGAATCTAACACATTTGTCTGGCTCTAGTGGCTCCATGCATGCACATGGTACAGTGACATACATGAAGGCAAAAACTTCTATACACATAATAGTAAATAAACTGGTTTTTAAAAAACTACTAAGATTTAGTTAAAGAGTGATCCCATTCTAGGAATCAAGTGCACAGCATACTAAGTACTGCTAATGACATCTTCCAAAACTGCTGTAAGAGTAGATCTTACTCCAGTAAAATTAGTAAGTATGTTTTGTGGCAGTTATTTTAATTAGTCTGATTTGATCATTTCATGGTACATTCTTGTATCAAGTCATTGCACATATGTGTGATTTTAATTGTGAATCATTTTTTGGTAAAGTTGGAGGGGGAATGACATTGCTTCTATTATACAATAATAAGCAGAAAATTTACAATGTAGAATAAAATAATTTTGCTGGTATTTGTTAATGTGGACTTATATTTGAAAAGGTATGGATGATGTGTGACTTAAACTGATGGCTGTCTATGTATTTATGTGAAACCATCATATACTAGTATTAGAAAGTTTCTGAGAAATACATTTAAACAATGGAGCAAGACAAAGGACAGCATGGGAAGTCCCTTACTGGGGAGATGCCTTGTGTTTGGGAGGTATATGGTCTTCCTATCATAAGCCTTGAGAGTGAGTGTCTTGAGAATTTCATCAGTAAAATGGGGATAATGACCCCCTTACTCCTTATCTAACAGGGAGCAAATAGAGAGATATTAGATGTTCTAAACAGTCTCTCAAAACCCACAGCATACACCTAAAGATGTTCTCTTTGAGAATAGATAGCCTTTGAAAGCCATAATAGGGAAGAACAGGTAATATATCTTAGAACTCTGTTTGCTACTTACCACTGTATGAGATTTGGTTCTTCTTACTTCACATGGTTTGTGTAATTACTAATTTACAGATTTCTGTATATCATTTTAATAGCAACAATGACAAAATACTCAAATTTTCTTAACTAATTAATAGCCTAAGTATCTTGTTTATGTTCCAGAGGGAATCTCATTTCTCATTCTGTCATCTAAAAATTTGAGTTTACTTAGAAATGACTTGTCAGTGAATGACTTACAGATAAGAAAAGAGCTCTATTCTTTTATAATGCTCAGACTATTTTCTGAACTTCTTCAATCTGAGCCTCTCTCTGTTCTATTTATTGATATTTCTGCTCATGTTTGTGACTTTGATTTTATCACAGAGGAACGTAGAGTTTCAGTCTAACTTGTTGTTTTGGTTAATACTGAAAGAAATTTAGTTGATTCCTATGCTCAAACTTTCTACTCGTTGTCCTGTTCTGTTTTTCAGCTTGCTTGTTAGATGTCTGTGGTATGCTTACACTGCCTTAGACAAGCTCAATGAATATGAAATAAATATTGTTTGTTGCAGATATATGAAACATATGTTATATTTCAGTATTTAATTTGCTGTTTCATATATTTATTTGCAAGTCTAAACTTTTACATATGCCATTCAAAACAAGAAAATATATTTGTGAAAATTTGATTGTACAAAAATGTCTAAAACACTAAAAAAATAATTGTTGTAAAAGATATATAATATAGAGGTGTAAACTCAATTGTTAGACATAGTATGTATCAAGAAATGTGTGTGAACATCTTTTCCTTGTATCTGAATAAAAATTATTTCCAAATTAAGTTATGGATTTAATGCAATGGAGTCAAATTAAAAACTCAATAAATATTTCCTTTAAAATCATTGAAATGAAAATCAGATAGTAACTTGATATATTTTAACTTAATTAAGTCTTGCCCTACTAAGTCTGAAATCACATCCTATAACTATCATAATTGTTTTTACTTTTAGATAATGACTACTTGTTTGTCACTCAGAATGATTTCCTTTTCAAGTTTATGTTATTAATGGGATTTCTTAAAAATTGGTTTAGATTTATTTCAAATTGAAATTTTAACATATAATATTATTTCAGCTCATAATTATTTGCTTTATTTATTGTATTTATTGTATTTGGGAGGCATACATATACTTTTCGATTTTATTAAAATCTTTTCTTTAAAAGAAAAACCCTTCATAATAAAAATGAGTAAAATGATAACTTGTAATTCTACTATATATAAGAAAATAATTTTGTATATATTATCACTCTTAATATCCTTTGTTTTGTAAAATGTTTTGTAAAATATAAAATAATATTTAGAAGTTTAAAATTATCATTCAATATTTTAAAGTGTTCCTTTTAAATAATATTCTTTTTTCATTTTTAAATTTAATCTTTTATTTATTTATTTATACTCCAGATTTAATTCCCCACTCCCTCTTCCCTCCGACTGCTCCACATCCCATACCTCCTCCCCACCCCCTGTGTGAGGATCTCCTCATCCCCCACCCCCCACCCAACCAGACCTCTAAATTCCCTGGGGCCTCTAGCCCCTTGAGTGTTAGGTGCATCTTCTCTGACTAAACCCAGACCCAGTCCTCTGCTGTATATGTGTTGGGGGCCTCATATCAACTGATGTATGCTGCCTGGTAGGTGGTCTAGCATTTGAGAGTTCTCAGGGGTCCGTCCATCCAGGTTAATTGAGACTGCTGGTCCTCCTACAGGGTTGCCCTCCTCCTCAGCTTCTTCCAGTTTTCCCCTAATTAAACCACAGGGGTCAGCAGCTTATGTCCATCGGTTGGGTGTAAATATCTGCGTTTAAATCTTTCAGCTGCTTGTTGGGTCTTTTGGAGGTCAGTCACGATAGGTCCCTTTTTGTGAGCGCTCCATAACCTCAGTAATAGTATCATGCCTTGGAACCTCTCCTTGAGCTGGATCTTACTTTGGGCCTGTCACTGGAACTTCTTTTCTTCAGGCTCCTCTCCATGTCCATCCCTGCAGTTCTTTCAGACAGCAACAAATTATGGGTCAGAGTTTTGACTGTGGAATGGCAACCTCCACCCTCACTTGATGTCCTGTCTTCCTGCTGGAAGCGGGCCCTATAAGTTCCCTCTCTCTACTGTAGGGCATTTCATCTAAGATCCCTCCCTTTGAGTCCTGAGAGTCTCTCACTTCCCAGGCCTCTTATACTCTACATTTAGTTTCACAAAAATCATCAGTTATTTTTAGGTATAAGTTCACTCATTATTAAATATTGTTGATATATATTGCAAGTGATTTTATAGTGTACTTCTCCATTCTTTATATTTAGGTTAAAATATTACATCAGCTGAATACATATTCAAAGAAAATGACACAGATATATTTTCTGAATTTTTTATTTATATGAAAGAATCAATACTAATAAAGACAATACTTTTCTGAGAGTATGTTTTAGAAACCAACATTTTTTTCTCCTGGGGAATGTAAAAACTATGTATGTGTGGAAAATTTGTGATATTGTTGTATGAAAGGGGATCAGGCTTAGCCTATGTAATTCCACAGGGGGAAAGCAAGATCAAAGGGTAGAAGTTACACAGAAAGTTGGCTGAATAAAATAAGATGAGCTTTCAAAAACTCTGAGCTTTTTAATATGAGGCAAGACTGCCGTATGGAGTCATAAATATAACACAAGCTTTCCTGCAGTGATTTGGTATGTACTTCTCACAGTACTGTGTGAAAGTATTTTATATTAGATATTTTTGAGTTCCCTCTAAGTAGGCAAGTTTCTGATCCTCAACATAAATGACAGTCCTTTTCTTCCAAAGATACTGTTTTTCCTGGTATAATCCAATGGGATCATTAAGACAACACTTTATGTATATTAATCAGTTGTCTATGTATGTCTCTGTACTTAGTCATCTGAAACCATACAGCCTTAGTTACTGGGGATAATTAACATAAAGCCTGATATTAAAAAAATTTTGCAAAGTTTTGTTGGATCTTGAAAGAGAAAAGGTGGCATTTCAGGTATTCTATAGAAGATGTGGTTCTTTGGCTATATTTATCTTGAACCTCCTTTGAAAATAAAGCAAATGGTAAGGCAGAATTTTATATATCTCACACTAGCATTCCCCTGAAGTGAAGATCAGTTTCTATATGTGGATATTTAGTTAGAGAGATTTTTAAATAATCTGTTAGTAGACATTTTAATTTATTTGTAAAATGCTTAGGTTTAAATGCTTTGGGGGTATTCTCTTGGTTGATTTTCTATGCTGTGATAAAAATCAGGATCAGAAAACAACTTTGGGAAGAGAAAGTTTATTTGACTTAAACTCAAAGTTAAAAGAAGCAAAGGAAGGACCCCAAATTGGGCAGGAACTAGGAATCCATAACAGAAGCAGAAACAGTGAACAACATGACTTACTGGCTTGCTATCCATGTTTGCTTTTTTATATAACCCAAGATCACTTTCCCAGGTATCACAACACTCACAGTTGGACAAGCCTCACACCAATCATTAACTAGGAAACTACTTCACAGACTTATCTACAGGCTCAATCTGATGGAAGCATTTTGTCAATTGAGGGTTTCTCTTCCCTAATGACCTGTCCTGGCAAAGGTTAAAAAATAAATATTTAACGTTTAATATGGAAAAGTGAGCATTGTTTTATTTTTATATAAAATGATGTATATGAATCATTTAAAAAACACAGGAAAATAATCACATAAAGTTTTCACTTTAAGTTTAGGTATTCTCTATTCATAGTTTTGAATGACACATGAATTTTACCTAGGAAAGTGTAATACTAAGAGGAACATAGCTAAGAGAACCCAAACTTTTCTTTTGTAACTAAACAAAAGGGAGCTATGATAGTTTATCTTGGTTATCACCATGAAAGCAAACCTCTGGACATGACTATAGGAAAGTTTTTTTTATTAGCTTAATCTTGATAGAAAGATATACCCTGAACACATGCCCACTATTCCGTGTGCCAAAACCTTGCGGACAGTGAAAATGCCCAACAAGTTCCTCACTTTTGTACTAGTGTGCTAGGTAGACAAAAGGAATATGGAGTAATTTTGCATCTTAGAGCTATTATGCTTAAAAGAAATTCACATTTTCTACTTTATAGATAAGAAAATTGAGATTTAAAGTGGTTATGTAATTTTATCAGTTCCACAAAGTTAGTGTGAGTCAATTTTATTAAAATATCTGACTTATGGTGAAATGAATCTTTCCTTCTTATATACTATTATTATTATTTTTAGAGAAATGTGAATATCACACTTGAATTTACAATAGATTTAATAGAAAAATATACATTTATTTCAGATAAATTATATAATTATGCATTTATAAAGTGAATTTAAATAAATTATATGTTATTCTCATCATAAAATTATTTTTGAAAAAATATTTAGGTAATACATAGCTATTTGGGAAATACTTATGTGCCAATACAGCATGTATCTCTTCAAATGGGAATTTATGGAAGATGGGATGGTACATACAGTACTAGGGAGAGTAAGAGAGGAAGTTCATGAATTCAAGGTAACCCTGAAGTACATAAATTGTTTGAATTCATACTGAGCTACATAGAGAGTGGGCAGCTCTCTGGGACTATGTTGTCTCTCTCAAATGAAAGCTAATGAATAAAAATAGCAATCAAATGGTAAAAATGAAAAAAAATGAGAAAGGAGGATGTGCACCAGCATTCACCTTTCTCTCCTTCCTGACTACAGATGCAATGTTACCACCATGTCTTCTCCTCCTATATGGAATAAACCTTCAAACTCTTATCCTGAAGCACACCAAGCTTCTTTATGTAGCTTTTATCAAATATTTTGTCACAGCAATGGAAAAAATGCAGAGCAGTAAAGGAAGAAGCAATAATGTAGGGATATTTAAAAATAACATAGGAGCCTCGGGGGATTTCTTCTGGATTTTACACCTTATTCTGCTAGTATGAGATTTGCATACATTTCCAGAGCTTCAGATTCCTTGTCTGAAAACTGGAAGGCTTCTTCTATGTTATACCATGACTATTGGTATAGGGAAGGCTTATAGTATACCACAGACTTTGATTAGCTCCTCATGTATTTTGTTTTGCATAATCTCCACAAAAAAAAAACAAGAAGGATAGGGTTTTCCAAATCATTATACTAATATTAAACCCTCAACCTGTGTATAATACAACCCATAAAACTAAAACATACAAATATTAAAATCCTAACCTAGCTTTAAATTTTTATATTAAGCTTACTTAGTACTTGATATCCCTTATATATCTGTTTCTGATTTTAAAATGTTGGATGGTTCAAATATGAAATATTCTCAATATTCCTTGTGTTTTGAACTATTGGTTCAAAAAGGATAGAGCTACCAGAATATAGTTAGATTATTTAAATGTTATATTTACCAATGAATTAATCTATTCAACTGAGAGATAAAAGAGCTCTCATGTGTGAGGGATAATTTTGAAGGAAGTAAGTAATAGAAACTAGTACATCTATGAAAGTCTTATGTTGTCCCTGACCACATCCTGCCTCTTTCTCTGCTTCATGATAGCCATGAACTACAAAAGATTCCTTTACCACTCACTTGTACCATGTCGATTGTCCCTCCCAAAGTGCTACATCAATGAAACAGAATGATTCTATATTGAAACTTCTTCTGAAAATAGAATTTCAGGTTAATTTTTTAGAGTATTTTTCACAGGAAGGTTATAAAATATAAAAATTAGTATGGAAGAAGTGGACTTATTAGCTAAACATGTGAGTCAGAACCCTTATAACTCATTCTTGGATGGAATTTAGAAACTCCTAGACTAGGGATCTGGAAAGTTTTATGTGAAAGTTATGAATGATTCTGGTGGCAGAAGACCAGAATATAAGCAGGGACAGGACAGACACTGTTCAGATTTCAGGTTTCAGATTTACATGAAGACTCTACGGAGAACAGAATGAGAGTCATTCATGTAACATTGTAGCAAAATGCCTTGAGATTGTGTCTTTAAAGGCTGTGAGAAATGTGAAGACAACATAGTATCTGAGCTATGACCTAAGTGCTAGAGCTGCTTTTAAACAGATTTACAATGACGATATAAGAAAGCAGAGAAGAACAATTTCTTAAAATAAACAAAAAACAAAAAACAAAAACAAAAAGCAAAAAAAACAAAAACAGAAAAAAAAACCTTCAGTTTTGCAGGAGAAAAGATTGCTTAAAGTTGAGAAGATGTGGTTGTTGAAGAAATCAGCTTTAAAAAAAAAACAAGCCAATTATTTTGCAGAGAAACAATAGAAATATTTGAGGATATTTAAGGAATTGGCTCTATTCATTACCAAAGGCACAAGGTTACAAAACTGTCAGATAACACTTTGAAAGACTTTCCATTAAAAAGAAAATGAGATTTATTAAAATGGCTTTCAAGCTGTGGTTCAGCTATTCTAACAATGGTTGTCTCCCAAATCAAAAGTCCTAGAACTCAGTAGCAGTTTAGTCCACAAAGATGGATGTCTCAGTTGGTCTTTAGTATATGCTACAACTCTGAAAAAAGTAGGCTCTAATACCAGTGAAGAAATAAACATGCCAGGCAACGTAAGGAAAAGAAGACAAAGATCAAGCATTCCCTTCTAACATGTCATTTACGTTTATGTAGGCTACCTCTAGAAGTTATGACCGAGATTTAGGGTGATCTTCCCAACACACGCGCACACACACACACACACACACACACACATTTAGGTGGGTCTTCCACCTCAATATTTCAATCAAACAAATTCATAACAAGTTTACCCAGCCAGGTATACTTTAGTTAATTTCATATCTAGAATTAACTAAACAAAGATTAGCCATAACAAGTCAACCCCTTGTCAACTTAGCACACAATAATATCACCTTATATCATGCTTAATTCCCTAATGAAAACAATAGGCCGTTAATAACTACACTTAACAAGATATAACTATCCAACATACAACTGCAAACACATTATGAATTTTTGAACAAGTGGAAAAGTCTCTTGAAAAACATTCTTTCATCATCTTAAAATTTAAATATGATAAACACTAATATTCCCTCAATTGATATTATATTACAGAATAAAGAAATAAAGGAATGAAAATACAAATGTCTGCACAAACACACTCTAAGCAAAACAAAACAATACTGTCAATTATAAGCCCCATTTCTGTAACAGGTCGCATGGCCTTAGCTGGTATTTAAGATTACCGCCTTCTATTACCCATTCTATATTTCCTCCTCCCTCAGCAAGCATCTCAGCAGGTCTGGGTCTCTTCCTCGAGGAGTGACCTATGTCATCATTCCTGAAGGGTCTGTGCGCTTTGCTATCCTAGTTTGATTGGTTTGTTGCAGTGTTATTGCATTTAATTACAGGACATGGTGACACCAATAGGCTTCCTAAAGGGGCTCCTCAACTATAATCCCTTTTGCTTCCATTGTAAAGAAGCAATCCAATTTATCCTTGAGCATCTGGATCAATCAGGCCTCCTAATAGTTATTCCTTTCTTAGGCTGTTGCCTTAAGGATATTAGAATCTCAAAGAAGCCAGGAGCAAGTTTGAGCTTTTCTTTCAAAGAAATGTTTCTTGGGTCCCCTGGCAGTAGTGCTACCCATTCTGGAACCAAAACTTCTAGGTCAGGAGAACTAAAGGTCACAGAAACAGAAAGCAAATTTTTTTTTTAGTGAGTCACTAGGGGTAGTAGTGTGTGAAACCACACTGTATTATACCCCTTGATTCCTGGACCAGTTTATCCTAGCTATGGGAGAAACTGTATCACATATTGAGTACTGATTCAAAATATATACTGTCTTCTGAAAAATCCTACCCCACCTTTGCAGGCTGTTGACATCCAATTGCTACTGTAACTGTGCCTTCAGAAGGCCATCTCATCATTTTATCAGACCTTCAGCATGATGGGGAATGTGGTAAACTCACTGGATTCCATGTCTGTGAGAGCACTGTTAACATTTATCTAGCTCTAAAGTGAGTTCCTTGGTCAGAAGCAGTTCTCTGTAGAATACCATGATGGTGGATAAACCGTTCTGTAAGTCCACAGATGGTAGTTTGAGCAGAAGCTTTTTGTGCAAGCAGGAAACACAAATCTATAACCAAAATAAATACCTAGTCAAAAAAAGAGCAAAACATTGCTCTTTTCACATAGAAAGTGGTCCAATGTAGTCAAACTGAAACCTGTTACCTGCCTAGTCATCATGGGGAATGGTACCATTTCTAGGGCCCAGTGTTGGTCTCTGCTTTTGGCAAATCTATCACTCGCCAGAAGCTGTAGCCAGATCAACCTTGGAGTGTGGAAGTTCATATTACTGAGCCCATGTATAATCTCCATCCTGGCCACCATGGCCAATTTGTTCATGGGACTATTTAAGTATTGATAATATGGCTTGGGAAAGAAGCTGACTGTCCATAGAATGAGTCTTCCTATGTACTTGATTGTTGGGTTCCTCCTCTGATGAAGTCATCTTTCATGAGTGTTTACATGAGAAAAAAAAGTATCTTCACATCTTTCACATATTTGTAGAGATCTATCCACACACTTCTTCCTCAGAAGTCTCCACAATTTCTAGCCAATCCTTTAGCCACAGGCCATGAATCTGAATAATCTCACATCTGGCTATTTCTTCTTCATAAAAAAAATGGATGACACTGTATATCACTCAGAATTCTGACCATTGTGAAGGTTCTCCTTTGCCCGTGTCTTTCAGGAAGGGGTTGTACAAGAAAGGGATTGTAATTTAGTAGTCTTCCATTTCTGACTGATGTCAATGTAATGTGCAAAACCATCAGTAAACTAGACTCTACTCTTTTTCTCCTCGCTCAACTGATCATAACCCATGATTCCATAGCTTCATGCTTGGATTTATACGGTACTGTAATGGGAGAAGAAACCATATATATTTGTGCAACTTCTTATTATAACTTGCATGTGCCTTTAGGATCTGCTCAGGCCCAATCACATATGTATTACTTCCCACTTGATAATGGATAATGGATTGCTGGTGTGTGTGTCCTACATGATGACTTGATTGGTCAGATAACAACTCCCAGCTCATGAGAGTCAGCTCATGTCAAACGGTAACTTGGTGGCCCATTGTCAAATATTCACTTTCCACTAATGCTCAATAGCAAGCAAAGAGCTACTATTCTCTTCAAGGGAGAATAGTTTTATGCAGATTATAGTTGAAGCCTTGCTTCAAAATCCCAAATACCCTTCTGTGATTCATGTATAGGGATCTGCCAAAACTCCAAAAAACATCAAATTTGGCCATTGACCCTCAGGTACAATTAGGTCTGCTGGATCATATGGGCCAAGTAGTAAGAGAGCCTTCACAGCACCCTAGACCTGATGAATAGACATCTTCTCTACCAGACATTCAAAGCTAGCAGCTTTCTGGTTTTCTTGGTATATGATCAAGAGTAGCATTGAAGTATGGGTTGTCTCCTGAATACAAATAGGCCTACTAATTGCTGTGTTTCTTTCTTGGTGGGGGGAAACAGATGCAATAATATATACTTCATCTTAGAAGGAATATTTCTGAATGCTCCGTACCACTGGACTTTTAAAAAATTCACTGCAATCAGAAAGCCTTTAAACTTTGGTTGGATTTTTTTCCCATCCTCAAACGCAAGTATAGGGTGCGAGGTGCAAAATCACTACCTCCTCCTGCTCACTTATTTCAGTCACCATAATGCCATCAATATAATGAGTCAGTGTGATATTTGTGGAAGAGAAAGATGATCACAGTTCCTTTAAAATAAGTTATAAAACAGGGTTAGAGCATCATTGTTCCCTTGAGGTAAAAATGTAAAGGTACACTGCTGGCCTTACCAACTGAAAGAAAGTTGCTTCTGGTGGTCAGTATGGATAGATACTAAATAAAAGGCATTTACTAGATCAATAGCTGCATATCGTATACCAGGAGATATGTTAATCTGGCCAAATATTGATATTACCTATGGTATAGCACCTACAATAGGGGTCATTACTTGATGAAGCTTTTGAAGTCAGCTGTCATATCCCATGATCCATGTACCTTCTTCACTGGTCAGGTAAAGGAAGATGTGCAAAATATAACCCTGGATCATTCAATTCCTTGATGGTGACAATAATTTCTTCAGTCCTCCTAGGATGCAATATTGGCTTTGATTCACTGTTTTTCCTAGTAGAGGCAACACCATTTGCCTCCATTTAGCCTTTCCAAGCACAATAACCCTCATTTCACTGGTCAGGGACAAATGTGGAAAATCTTCCAACCTAAATGTATCTATCCCAGTTATACATTCTTGGACTGTCGAAATAAACACTTGAGTTCAGGAACTGAATGGTCCTACTGAGAGTTGGAATTCAAACAAAAGTCCACTAATCACTTTGGTTCCATAAATCCATACTTTAACCAGAGAGCCCCAATGCTTCTTGGGGTGTCTTCTAGAACTTAGTGTCAATTATAAATCAGTACTCAATAGAATCTGGAAAGTCTGATTGTTTTCTTTCCCCCACTGTACAGTTATGCTTATAAAAGGCAATTAGTCTCACTGAGTAATGACTAGAGAAAGGGTAACAATAAAACTCCTAGGTATTTTAAGAAAGTCCTTTCTCATGGAGACCTAGTCTTTCTTTTATTCAAAGGGTAATGGATCTGTAAACTGGCTCAAGTCTGAAAATTGGCACTTGGGCCAACATTCCCTCTTGCCTTTATTTTCTTTTTCTTTTCCTTCTTTTTTTGAGAATTTTTTCTCATTATACAGATTAAACAAAAATAAACTAATATTATTTGTTTAGTGTCTGGAAACACCATAACTGGTTAGTGAGTACCAAAGGTCCACATGAATTACGCCACCATAAAAATCACTTTGCCTGTACTGCCCCATATGAGTCAAGCCGTGAGAGATATTTCTTTATCTACACTGCCCACTACAATAACTACAATTACCTTGCCTTTGGCAATTCAATACAGTCATCTGGCTCCAGCTACTGGAGGCCCAGTTAAATTCAACACATTTAATTCATCCAACTGAACAGCAGTATCTCTGATCCAAAGGTCTGGCACAAGAAATAGGGTGACAGCAAAGCCCTTCAAATGTGCTGGTGCTCCTCTCACCATTTTGTCTCTTATAGGATTAGTGAAAGGCATGTCCTCTGGGCCCTCACATTGAGGAGGATTACGTTTTGCACAGTTTATGCACTCTAGCATTGAAAATTTCCCTAGGCCTTAAAAAATCCCTTTGTCAACACTAAGCCAAAGGATATCTAGCATCTCCAATTCCTTTTCAGAAGGCTATCTTTCGACCTTCATCCAACCATTGAAAGAGAATTTTGACAACTGTTTCTAACTCCAACAGTTTCCATATTAAATCTAGCATCTCCATTCAGTGGACCCATATCAGGACCCAGCCTGACCCAGTTCTGTTTTTTCCACCATTATCCTATACCCTAAAAGGCATCAAGGCACACATCTCCCCAGACTTCTTGAGTTAATTAGAAAATTCATTAAACTTTCTAATGGTGGACATGCCTCCTTGTGGACTATACTTACTATTTCCCTTCTATGTACCTGTTTAGCCTTCAATCTGCTTATAGGTCTAGAAGCAACTATTGGTGAGCCCTGACATCTCATTCAGAGAAAGTCAGTGATGATTTATCAGAAAGTGAAACAGTCCATGATAAAAATAGCAGATGTAGGATACAAGTACATCTTCTGCTGAGGGTGAAGAGACTACAGGCTCAAGTGAGGTAAGCCCTTGAGAATCTGAGGATTCAATGTTCTCAGCCTCAATAGGTTTTTTTTCCACACATTCTCATCCGTAGTTACAATATCCTATCCTTTACCTATTAATGTCCCTATTTTAACTTTGAATAGACTCTTAGGCTAGTACATCAATTTTTGCTATAATTCAATCAGTCTTAAAATGAGGGGTTTTGTTTGATGTCCTGCAACTTGAGTTCTGTGACTGCTGGTCAGAAGAATCTCTTTCTGGACATACTTGGAAACCTTTAGACTTTGTGAACATCTGGAGCTGATCAATTTTGTCAATGGCTTCATCATTGTCCTTTATCACCTTACACTGAGATCCTGGATGTTTGTTAATTTTAACATGGAGCTCATTTTTTTTTTTTTTGTCAATTTATCCAGAGATGCTAGGAACAACCAAGTAGCATCATTTGTTTTTTCCAAAATTCGACCATACCTTTTTATACAAAGTCACTAAATTCCTTGTCTTTTACAATTGGTGAATTGAGATAATTAATTTGTTTGAATAAGTTTGTTAACTAGTTTGATACCATGGGTTTTTAGTGTTCTCCAAGCCTCTAAAAGACATTAGTAACTGTAGGTGTTGTTGAATTAGAAGGCCTATTCCAGATACTTTAAACATCGATCCTTATGTTTATGTTGCTTTAGAACCAATTAGTCATGATTCTCTAGAGCAGTGGTTTTCGACCTCCTTAATGCTGTGACTTTTTAATACAGTCCCACATGTTGTGGTGACCTTAGACATAAAATTGTGTTTGTTTCTAATTGATAATTGTAATTTTTCCACTGATTAGTGTCTCAGTTCCTAAGACCACTGGAAAATGCTTTTTTCCTGATAGTTCTAACCCATTTCTCTAGACAGACAGAAAGATAGAATGAACATACACATACAACACATACATGAATACAGAGAGAAGTTGATTTATTAGATTGTGCATACAGGTTTTAGTGCTAGAGAATGAATGGACTTGCCAGGGAAAGTAAGGACAAAAAGGAAAAGAACAAATGTTCCCTTCTTTCATGTTCTTTATATGTGGTGCCACCAGGGGTTTTAAGGTGGGTAAGATGGAACTTCATATCTCAAATGTACAATCAAGAAAATTACCTCACCAGTGTATTCAGGCATCTTCATTTTATTTAATTTCAGATGTTGCCATTGACCACCAAGTATAGACATCACAGACACTTTGTTCTCAGAAGGTTGCTTACACAGTTGGTTTTTTTTTTTTTTTTTAGAATGCATCTAAATATATCTAATTATCTAGGAACAGAGTCCTTTACACCCATGTTCTCAAGAGACCCAGCTACTTCTGATGTGGTAGACTTTGACCTTATTCACATGATACATCAAAAACACAAGAACTTATGAAGACTAAGAGATCTTCACCTAGATTTGCATAGAATCCTGGTAAAGTTGGCAGTATATAACAGGGTCTTTAGATGGAGCTCTCCAAAACTTTTTCACCAAAGTTTATAGTAAAAGGTTTAGTTACTATCTGGCAAAGTGACTCAGAATGGAATAAACCATAAAAATCAATAATTTTGTTAGTGGATTAATTTATTGATGAGTTCATATTTGAAAGGGATATTTGCAGGTAATGCACGGTTGGTGGGAATGCATTATTGGAGACTTGTCTTTGAAGATTATTTTTTCTCCCACAATCCCTCTTATCTCTCCCTATTTTCTAGCTGGTAAACAACATTCTTCTATCGGTGTTTTATCTACTCATAGGCTCAGAACATTGGATTCAAACCTTGAAACTATGACAAAAATCAATCCTTTCACTTTATGTTGGCTAATGTTCATGGTTCACATAAAGAAGGAAGAGTATTTAACTCAGTATTGAGAAGCTCACTCTACTATTCATATTCTAGCATTTCACAACTTCCACTACAGAATAACATTTAATCAAATCATTTCTACTCTTGTCCTTCTTTAGGTGACACAGACTTGTATTTTGTGGTTATTTAGCGGAATCTTTCAATAAACTACAATCATCTCAAGACAGTGGACAATGTGCGATTCACAATTACATCCCAAGAGTTTGTTCTTACTGGATAAAATTACCGAATTTCAGAAAAGCATCCTGAGTATTGAGCTATTATAGTTACTTCTTTGCTGTTATTTGTTTGTTTATCTCTGAATTGAGAACTAAGTAACCGATGTTTCTGCCCTGTGTTTGTACCACTATGCTTTAAAGACCAGTTACAAGTCTTCTCCACTAAATTAGCAGAGGCCTTGTCAAACCACCATTTGGCTCAACAGCTTTCTAAAAAGCAATCTTCCTCGGAAAAATATGATGTTGCACTGCTGCAACTTCCTTCATTATGGCTATAAATTATAGGAAGTCAGGGTGAAATACAGCAATTTTCATAATAATTTAATCCATGAAGACAATGAAATTGAGTAAGCAAGGCACAGGCCCATTAAGAAACTGCTTAGTTTTTATTTTAATTTCAAGATATCAAAGAGACTTCAAGCTATCTGCCAAGCATGTATAATTAATTGAGTCACAATACCTAAATTTCTGTCTTCCAACCATTTTTAAACACAGATTCACTTTTCTCTTTTCTTCTTCTTTTCTTTTCCATCATTCTTCAATATGTCTTTATTTCCCCTCTCACATATGAGACAAAGAATCAGAGAACTTTTTTAAATGTCTTATTTCTATGACTATCTAACTAATAATAGGGGAAATTATGCAATTTTAATGATTGTAGCAAAACTTCATTGTATGAAACATCTAACAAAGAAAGCATAAGAAACTGGGAAGACACTATGTGGGAAATAAATGATGGCCCTGAGGGGAAGCCTCACAGAGGTGACAGTTAGTCCTGGAAAAGGAAGATGGTATCCCTCATTATATGTGTAGCTTAGTTTTTAGATCCAGGAACTAGAACCCCTAATCATCACTCCTAGACAGTTCACTTTCTATATTTCACTTTAGTATGATGAGAACCCTTTTGGAGTTTTGGGTTTGTTTTCATTAAAGCTGCTTTTGTGTGAATGTGTGTGTGTGTGTGTGTGTGTGTGTGTGTGTGTGTGTGTGGAATACATCTTTATGTTATATATGTGTGTGTGTGCACACGCGGAGAGAGAGCAAAAATGTATCTGTAGAAACACGCGAGACCAGAGGAGGGCATCACTGAGTAACCTTCATCACTTTCATCCTTAATCATGTGGAGCAGACTTTCTCCCTGAACACAGTGCTCACATACTTTGGCTAGGCTCCAGCCAGCAAGCTCCAATGATCCTCTCACATCTGCGTCTGCAGCACCAAAGTTATAGCTGAATGTAATACTATGCATGGCTTGTTGCTGGGATGTTGAAATACAAACACAAGTGTTCATGGTTCTATAGAAAGCATCCTTCATTACTAAACCATTTCTCCAGCCCAAGAACCATTCCCATTTGGTTTTTAAATGTCTAATCATCTATATTTAAAATGCCTACAAAAGCACTTCTTATTTTGCACTGACTAGATTATGAGAGTACTCCATTAATGGAATTTTGGATTTAGAAGACGTTCTTGTTTTACTTAAACAAAACATGAATTTACTTCATTCAGCACCTAGTTGAGTGGCTCTCAGTTATATTACCACCCTGAACAGTAGTTGATTAGTGTGGTCCTCCATCATAAAAACTTAAGTTTCCAAGACTCCAAAGAGTTCTTTGCTTCAGACCTGTAAAGTTTCATTTTAAACATCTTCACCTTTTTAATTATCTTCTGACTTTTAAAGTTGATCTCATTTCTATTCTTACTTTTCAGAAACATTGAAATTGAATATGGTAGTCTGCTTATGGCCAGTTTTCTAATTGTAATGTGAAATTTTTCTCATTGGTCATCATGTTCTTCTAACATTTTTCTATTGAGATAGCATTTTCAGTAGAACTGAGAGTACAAATCAATCAAATGATTGCCTAGCATTCATGCATCACTCCCTCTTCTTCAAAAATAAATAAATAAATAAATAAATAGAACAATGTTATTTATAATGTTGATAAGCAATAATTGCTATTTACATTCTGTTCATCATGTAAGTTAAACATTTTTTTCTGCCAGTTATAATCTACTCAATTGTTTCAATGTCTTTGTTGTCTTATAAATTTTAATTTAACTGTATTTAAAACTACCAGTTTTTTTCTTATACTGTATCGACATTCAATTTAAATAGATATTTTTCAATATATTTTCATAAACTGTATAGTAATTTTGTAGATATTCTTTTGATTTTCTAAAAAGTGTAATTGTATTTAACATATATAACTTAAGAAATTTTTTAAAAAAAAACATTTAGCGATATTTCTCAGAAGCACATAATTTCATTGTAATTGTGTTTTCTAAAGCTCATAATAGTGTTTTCTTGTCTCCAAAATAGTATTTGTTAAATTAATAGTATACACTCTCCTTTCTCAGCTCTCCTCACTTTCTTGCTCTTCTAAGTCACATTAAAAAACAAATTCCTGTTCTTTTCTTATTTTGTTGTTTTTCTGATTCTGTCCACATTTATATACGGACTCACACAACTACTGCTATCTTTTCGAGGAGAACCAATTCACAGTCTCATTTCTCAAGATAATTTATATTTTTACTTTCTTCTGTTAGTATTGGTATTACACAATACTTCCAAGTGCAAAAGATTATAGTAAGATCTGTCTTTTACACATTTCTTTTACATATGCGTCCAGTATCCTGGATGGAACTCCTGACTTTATGACATCACCTGTGAGCATCCCCTTATCCCTGTTAACAGTACCATCTACAGTCTGTTCTCTGATATCCGTTTCTTTGCCCTATTCCATTGGCCTTTACATTACTCCTGTTCATGTCATTTTTTTTCCGTCCCCAACAGTCTATTAAATATTTTTGTTAAAACCTGTGCAACAAACATTAATCCTATGCTATGGGAATAATGTGTTTTCTGTAAAATTCTGGTGTTGAAACTTAGTGTCCAGAAATAGTATCAATTGGTGGGACTTAGGGCTGAAGGATATCTCAGCTGTTAAAATCTAGACTCACGACCAAATAACAAGAGGTGATACCTTTAAAGATGATTACATCAAGCCAGGCAGTAATGTCTCAGACTTTTAATCCCAGCACTCAATAGAGGCAAGTAAATATATGTAAGTTCAAGGCCAATGTGGTCTACTGTGCTAATTCCAGGACAGCCAAGGCTATGCAAAGAAACCCAAACCAAGGCAAACATAAAAAGATGCTTACATAATTACAGCTTTCCCTTTGCAAAGAAGATGACGTTAAATAAATGAATAAATAAATAAATAAATAAAAATACTTTCAAAGCCCTGTCGATAACTTGATTGGCTATTCAGAATTGAAAATTATGAGAATATGTATTTCTATTCTAGGAACTATTACATCTCAGAGACTTTGTTAAAATGACACAGAGTGAAACTTTCTCTAGCTTGCTACTTCAGACCTTCAAGAGTTTCCAGTGGCTTCTTGTCTAAGAAAGTTTTTATCAGGTCTTCAATTTAAAAATCAAGAACCTCTTACCACAGTTTTTCTTCCATTTTGTCTTTCAGGGGATTGCCCAACTTGGATAATTACATATTCCTTCAGTAGGGTTAGCTCTGTTCTCTGTAGAAACATCCAATGACTTAACTCTTCTGTCTAACTTATTCACAGTCCACCTGCTCTCCAGGGTAATGTGTAGGCCGTTTCTCCCTACCGAATATTTCTTTCTGTAAAGCAGCGTGTTACTCCCCAACTCCTGGTATTTCCATTTTGAAACCAGAATATGAAGTATGACTGGAATATAAAGCTGCTTATATACTTGACTTTTCCATTTCTCAATTTTTCAGCTCCTTAACTACAGAGATTGATCTTATTCATCGTCTCTCATTTGGCTGAGTGTTTGGTATACGTTTTTATTCAGGAAAATATTGGTTAAACAAAATTAAATATACTCAACTGCCATTGGAATAGTGCACAATTCAGATTGAGAAACAAATGCCTAATTTTTAGTGGATTCAAAGGTGACTCGCTTAAAATAAAACCCAAGGTAATGCTGATTTCTTTCCTTTATCCTAACCTAACTCAAGTTTTAATTTCAGAGGAGCAGCTGAGAGCTTCTGATTACAAAATCCTGCATGCCAATGGGTTTTTCACAGTTAAAATGAGTTATTTGTTGGAAATGCATCAGTGCACTTAGGTATTTGAGTCAAAGGCTATGATTTATGACTTTGACTGGAATTTTATAGGAACAATGTCATATAATACCTGAAAATGTCATTTATTTCCGTGGACTATTTAAATTACACTCACGCCAAGCTATAGCAATACTTAAAATGTAATATCTGATGCTTCTTCACATTTCCCACATTTTTATTCTGGTAGAACTGACATCAAAATTACTGAATGTGAAACATTTTTTATACACACATACAGAGACAGGAAGAGAAAGAGAGAGAGAGACAGAGAGAGAGAGAGAGAGAGAGAGAGAGGGAGAGGGA
>NW_021604766.1:4184615-4187319 GCF_004785775.1 Grammomys surdaster
GAGGGAGGGAGGGAGGGAGGGGGGGAGAACATGGAGAGGAAATTTCATAATTAACCAGTGTGAAAATGCTTTAAGTAGAATTGTCTGATAAACTTTCTGAGAACTGTTTTTTCCCAAATGAATTTTGATTGAAATCAGAAGAGCTTAGGATACTTTAAAAAAGATATTTTACTTTTCTGAAGTACATTCAAACAAAAGACTTAGTGGATTCTATAGGAAAGAGGCTTAGCATGGAGTACACTGTTGGAAACAGAGATGAATGTAAAACGGTGAGAGGGTACTACAGGATCCTACAAGGTAGGCATATATGGAATCACTTCTTCCTCTTGTGTGTGCTTCAAGAGTGAGACTTAATAATCCATTGATATACTGAGTAAATTACTTTGTCATTTATATAAAAAAAAAACCAGTCCACATTGTTCTAAGTTAAGATGAATTCTTGGTTGGCTTAATTCTTCCCTTGATTATTCATAATTTTTCTGGTCTAACCATTTCTCATATGATTGCAAAGCACACACTCACAGGCCTGCTCTTTGCATCCTCCTCTCCCCTCAGTTCCAAGTTAAGAACAATGAATGGATTTGAATTCAGAATCTATGTTTGCTTCCTTCACAGCAGAGCCATTTCTTGTTGTTGTTGTTTCCTGGTTTTGCAGTATAGGGTGGGTCTGGCATACCATCTTTACCCGAGTTTCCTTAGAAATCATTTGTTGGCATCTATGAAGTAACTAGGGTTACAGCTAAGATTTTAGTTCTAGGTAGAATCAAATGCCATACACTATCTCATATTAAAACTAAACACAATCCAACAAAGCAAATATGAAAATCAATAATACTGGGAGCTTTCATGTAGTTATCTGAAAATTTCAACTCTATTTACATCATACTCGGGGCACTGGTCAAAAACATTTCTAGGTAAATCTGAATACCATTGTCTTACGTTTGAATTCATAGCAACATTTTATTAACTCTTTTGGACCAGTCTTTATGATTACTTGCTACAACATACAAGTACTCAAATTCCTTTTCTCAGACAATTTACTCTTGATTATCAGAATATGAATAGTAAAACTGCTAGGTAGACAAGTATTATTTCTATTAAATAATTTGCAGTGATAACTTCATTGCTAAATACACTACAAATGTTTCCTTTCCTGCTTAGAACCTTCAATATTTTATTGTTCCTTGTAAGACTCCAAGAGAGGAAAACATTGTATATAACATTTCACAATCCAACTATTCTATGAAAGCCTCTTTGCTTCAGTCTTGTAGTAACTCAATTTCTGAAAAACACATTCTATAGATTGTTTGTCTACAACGTACATGTACCTATGAAATGTAAAAATATGAAAATTCACAGTAACAAAAGCCAAGTATCTAGATAGCTTTATGAAAGAAGTTTAATTGATTTGCCAAAACACAGCCTTAATATAACCTTGACAAAAAAAATCTATGTGACAGGCATTCTATAGGAAAATTGTAATTTAAGGAATAAGTATCCACATTACCTTCAACCAGAGAAATAACTACATTGACATTTGACAGCAATAATTTTACTTGGCATTATTCTTGCTATTCATAAGCCTTGGAAAAAAAAGCTATAATAAAGAGAAGGCACACATATCTATCACTTGAAATAAAAAGGAATATAACAGACAGCAAGCCCCAGATCAAATGCCCATTGTTATATAGACTAAAGAAAGAGCAAACATGGGGAAAGTATCGGTGCTTCCAAATGCTAAACTGTTAAAGCTAGCATTCTTTTCTTCTTGTTCATTATATTTGCCTTGGCCTACAAGGGCAATCAGCATACAAAGGAATCTATAATTATCACCTAACAGTATCAGTGGAATCTGGAACATGATAGGAATAGTTGGTAAGACAGGGACGCTAAGACCTCAGGAGCCACTAGGTTGTCTAGGATCAGCAAAATTATAGTGTAGCTGCTGCTGGTGCTGCTTAAGAAAATTTACTATGTACCTGCATGAGCCAATATCCAAGGAAGCAACAAATGTTCCAAATTTCTCAAAAATTACACTGATAAGAAAACTTCCTTATTTTAAGCTAATTCTAAAAATATAGTATCAATAAATTTGAAATGCTTACTACTGGAATGGAACCTTCATCTATGTGGTTAAATGATAGATAGATTACCTGTGGTAATATAGACACTCAGAAATAACTTTATATTGAAATATCATGTTCTGGACCAGGGCAGAAATAGTTATAGAACTATACATTATGGTGAGGATATTGGGCATGAAATGCCTTTTTTACATGTACAGATTGTTCATTTCTGTTCTTCATAGTGGGAAATGTATGCAGACTCTTAGTCTTATTTAACTGGCAGAACTGATTTTCTGGGTAGCAAGTTAGATCTCATTAGTAACATTCATGCTGACCTTAATAATCTGAGGACATGGTTCAGGACCTATAAGCATACTTTAGCTTAAGCAGTGATTCTCAACCTTCCTAATGCTGAAAACCTTTAATACCACTCCTCATGATATGGTGACCCACACCATGAAATTATATTGTTGCTACTACATAACTGTAATTTTATTACTGTTTTAAATCATAATATATTTATCTGATATGCAGAATTTCTGATATGCAGGCCCAAAAGTGGTGACAACACACAGGTTGAGAACCACTGGGATAGAGTTTATTTCTCTTTGATAGGTCATATATATATATATATATAT
>NW_021604766.1:4192319-4211159 GCF_004785775.1 Grammomys surdaster
TTGAAAATAACTGCCTTGAACATTTACAAGCCTCCCCCATTTGTTAGATTTTAGAACTGATATTCAGACAAAGAAAGTGGCATAATCTATCAGTATTACATATTCCATTGCTCTTAAACATACAAATAGAAAGGTCACCTTATTCAAGAGGAGTTTATTTACTATGAAAGATGCAGACATATCAAAAATCCATTTTTACATAATACCTAAAGTATTATTATTATTATTTTTACCTAAGAGCGTATATTTCTGTTTAAGTTGAGGCTTTATGTTTTTTGCTTAGTTTTCTCATATTATCTGAGATATGATGTTACACAAAATTGTTCTTGTTTCCATAAGTCTATTTTAAATGCAGCCCTGAAAGTAAAGCTTTGTTTATACTTATACAATATATATTGAAGTTTGAATTAAATACTATTGAACACATAGAAAATGACTGATGGCTTCAAATAATGAAAGTTAGAGAATACCTATTTCTTTTATTAGAAAAGCATACCCAACTGTGCTGATCTCAAAATTTTAAGAGCTATTTTACAGAGGAAAATGAATTTAATGTTATCACTGAATGTTTACAATAGAGAATAACTGTAGGAAATAGTCACAAATTTTGCGAAGCTTAAAAATATTTTATTGTTGATAAGTAGCCTCTTATAGACCAAGATAAGGCATAATTTTTTACTTATTGACAAACAGAACAAAAGATAATTTTGTCATATGAATGAAAGAGAGACAGTAAAGAACCCAGGGAGAATAAATATATATGTTAGTCATGATTCAATCTCTAGTTGCCAAAACCAGGCAGAAGAAAACCATGCTGATTCATTTAAAAAAAAATTTATTGTGCTTATCTACTTATTTCTCTGAAGTTGTTAGATAACTTTGACTTTTCATTTTCCATATCTTTGTTGCATGAGCTATTTCAGAAGATTGGCTAGATGTATATGAATGCCATTTCTTCTTGCTTGTTAAAATTTCTCTATAAAAATATAGGGTTTCCCAAGTAAATGTACTTCCTTCTCCTTTATAAGAGATTCTCCAACAAGTTGAACTTGCTGAGAACTTTCAAACAGAGTAAATGGCTACTTTCTCCTACTTGGAGGTCTGCATATATTTTAATGTGTCTAAGACACGAATCTGCTGACAAGGATAAGTGACAATGTGAGAAACGATATGCGATGCTCTGCTTTGTTACCCAGAACAAGGTTTTGCCTACAGGTGAAAATTTAGAGTGACCATAAAAGGAAGATATGACACAATTTAGTTTCATTCTCTCTGTATTTTTTGTAAAATTTTGTATGTTAGGATCCAGTGAGTTTTTGCATTAAATGCTCTCTTTTGTGTCAGAATATCATAGGCAATGCGTCTCATTCTTTATTGTTGAGAAGCTTCTACAATAATTGATCTACTCTATCCCTGTAATATTCAATTCAGTATTCATTAGCCAGAGCCAGTCACATGTGCTCTCTGAATACTTGACATGCAGCAGTTGTGACTAAAAAATGTTTGAATCTCCTTTACTCCAGTAGTCATTTTTAACTTGAATGGATTGCTTTGTAAAATAAGCCTCAGTGATATGTATGGTGGTTTGAATAGGGTTACTCTCCATAGGCTCATATATTTCAATGCTTGGTCATCAGGGAGTAGTACTTCTGGGTTAGGACCTGGAGATATGGCATTGTTTGAGTAGGTGTGGCTCTGTTGTGTCACTGAGGGTAGGCTTTATGGTTCAAATTTTCAAGCCAGGCCCAGTATCCCTATCTCTTTCTTCCTGCTGCATGCATATCTAGATATAGAACTCTCAAGCTATTTCTCCAGCACCAAGGATCACTGCCTGCTCCCATGCTTCTCACAATGATGACCATAGAGGAAACTTCTGAACAGTAAGCAAGCCCCAATTAAATGTTTTCCTTTGCAAGGAAAACATAGTCATGTTGCTAGAGTCATGGTTTCTCTTTAAAGCTATAGAACACTGACTAAGGCAATATGTGAATTAATCTTGACATGATCAAACCTGTATTTAATTTTATATATATGAAGATATCTCCAGAGACCCAGAGCTTAAATAGGACATATAGATTTTTTTTCCAAAATCTAATTTTGTAAGCATTGTACTTTAACAAGGTAAAGAAAAGCAATTGTTTCAATAAAAAGGAGTACATAGGAGATGATATTTGATATTAGTCTGTAACAGGTTTAAGTTTAAATCCTAAATCTGAACCTTATTTACCTTAAATAGTGAAAATAGTTGAGTATCAGGTTTCTAAGTTGTAAATAAAGTAAGATTGCTGAAGTCAGATTATGATACACTTAGTACTCAGCACAGACAAATAATGATGATAAAAATCCTATTAATAATGTCATTGTCTTTATACACACCGATGCGTTTAATACTTTTGATCTATATATGTAGCACTATCTCCATCTTCCTGCTGAGAGTACTAAACTTCGAATTATGATTGCAAGTTTACTTAGGTAACACAAAATTTGCGTTGCATGGAGTTTTAAAGACATTTTATGTTGATTTCGCTAAATTGAGTTTTTTTGTTTGTAACCAATGAGACCTTCAACTAAAGTCTAAACAGCACGCTGAAGTGAGATGTCTGAATGTGGCATTTAAATCACATTTACACCTAAGAATACAAAAGGAGATCCAAATTTAGGCCTTTAAGACATAGGTAGGGCAAAAAGGAGAGAGAGACAGACTTGGAGGAAAGACTAAAATATGCAAACAAATACAGACAAGTGTTCTGTGAGTTTTCCTGGAAAGATGTAAAGAAATGCCTAGGCACCTTAGACAATCAGCTATGGACTAAAAATCAGAGCAGAGCAAAAGATTCCATGGAAGTAGACAATAGAAGTCTAGTCTCCTAAACCACTAAAACTTATTTGGGTGACTTACAAGAGCATCTGTGGAGTGTCACTTACAGAAATATAAGAAGCCTAATTGAAAAGCCCAATATATGAAAATGACTGGCAAAGGCTGAACTCCTATAGCTCTCTGTACAACCCTCAGGAAGCTGAGCAGCCAGGGAGTCTCTTCTTCCCAGCAACTGTTACAGGGTAGATAGCTTTGGGATGAAGCCTACTGATTCTTCTAAATTTTGAGAGCATTCTAAGTCTTTTGTCTTTAGTTTACTTTAATTTACCTCCAAGAAGCATTGCACAAATCAGAAGATATCACTATTCCACAGAGGCAAACCACTCTCTTTTTATCTACATCTGAGGAGTATGTTTATTTCCAAGAAAATGAAGGAATAATAGGTGAGAGAGAAGGAAAAAAATCTGTATCACATGAATATGAATGGCTTGTCCTGAGAGTTAAAACTTTGTCTGGCTCTATTTACATCTCTAAAGCAAGTTAAATAAAAGGCAACAAGGAATAACATGCAGCACTTACAACACAGTTATTTGATGTTTAGACCAATCAAATTTCTAACCACTTCCTTAAACAGGTGTAAAGAGGAGACAAGCTGGACCACACAGGTGGTCAACAGATTATCTTTATCTTGACAATGATAAAAAAAAAAGACCTTGGAATTAAACACACCTTAGGAATTACTTAATACATTTCACTCTGAGTAGTGACCGATAATTCCTAGAGGAGAAAGTGATTTATATTTACAACTGAGTGGCAGAAAAAAAATTGCCTTCAAACTCAAAAAAATGAGACAAAAAATTTGTCAAGGTGAATGTGAATAATGCAGGTCACAGTTACTAACTCATAAATAGCTAAGTCCTAACGGGCTGTCAGCACTGCAATAAGGTCTCTGTGTATGGCCTGTGATGAGAAGACTGAATAACTAAATGTTCTTTAATCCTTTATAAATGTGCAGGTTTAAAAAAGTGTTTCTCAGTGAGTTTGACTAAGAAAAGAATTGATCTAAAGGCAGAAACTCAGAAGACTTATGGAACTATGCATTTTCTTAGTCAAGATTTCTGAGAAATGCAAATGGACCTGGAGAGACTTTATTATTCAGAAATTGATGTGAATGGTGGCTTGTCTGGGTGCTATCTCAAGTTTAGCTGTACTCTGGGGATCCTCACATGCTGTCTGGAGAGGATGCTACTTTCTCAATTATATGTTTCATTTTGTTTTTTATATGTCTCATCCATTAATAATCAGGCATTTTCTACTACCCTGCCTGGGTCCCATTCTCTCTCTTGTTCCCTCTGTCTGCCTGCCTGTCTGTCTGTCTGTCTGTCTGTCTCTATCTCTCCCTCATGTCCCCACTCAGAGATGGCCTTTTGCTATACCCCCTTCCTCAATAAACCTCTCACATTTGATCTGTTGCTGGTATAACCTGTTGGCAGCACACCTCAGCACAACCTACCAAAGGAACCCCACCCCCACTGCTTTATCCTATCACCATCTAACTGAAATGATGTCTCAAAGATAATAGTATAAAATAAATATATTTCTCATTGTCATGGGATACAGAAATGTTCCATATAGTCTAGATTTTAGGTTGAATCCAAAGTTTGCAAAGTCTGAGAAATGTGCTTAGGTCAGGAGGCCTGTAACTGATTCAAAGCTCACCTTCTTTAAGGTAATATAATATTTTTGAGAACTACAAAACCTGTTATTATAATGCAGCTCAATATCTGTTCTCATCTCTTGCTTGTTAATGGAAAATAAAGGCAAGAAGCTCCTTATTTTTTTATTCTTTAAACTTTATTTTCCTCTATTAACATAATTTTGCTAAACTGATAATGTCAAGGTTAGAAAATTAGACTATTCTCTTAATCTATCTCATTCTGTTTTCAAAATATGTAATCCTTGTACTACTAAGTATGGGGATGAGCTTGTTCTTGTCATTAGCTTTACAAAATTATTTAAAATGAGCTGATTTGATATCTTAAGTGATTGGGATTAATGACCAGAACTAGAGCCACTATCAAGTACCCCAAACCATTAGAACTTAGGGAAACACCAAAAAATAAGACCATAAGTTTATCAACAAAAGGTAAATTACTCATGGCATAGCAAGTGTTGATAGATTCTGTTCCAGAAGAATAAGATCTTTTTGTTTGCATTAGACCTACTTTAGAATATGCTAATTGTAGGTTCTCTTGAATTATTTATATTTGTAACCCTGAAGCTAAGTAGAGAAGTTGGTGGAATTTTTATGTTATTGTGTCAGTAGTTTCACAGCTTGTGTTCCATGATTATAAGCCTTGGAGGATGAGTCTGTTATCTGTTGAAATAAATTACAAATGCCATGGAAAAGGTGTTCATTTACTGAGACACGAAACTGCTCTCCCACACTAGCCCATATCCTTAATCTACTCCAGCCCCGCAATCTTCAAGAGTTTTGATTTTTTTTTCTCTGATCTATTTTGATGTACTGTTTCAGCAAAGGAAGTTTATTAACTATGCACTTAACACATTTAAATTCCTCTACTTCAGAACTGGCTTTATCTTTTCAACCTAGTTTAATATTGACCCTTAAGTCTGCAATGATTTTATTAAGTGAAAACATTATTAAAGATGATTTGGTTTTCATACTTTTCATTAAAATATGCTCACAAGTCCAGAAACAGAAATTATTTTTAAGCCTAGTAAACAATAGACTCTGATTTTCATTTAAGAAACTGTAACCACAATACCGAATAGAACTAACAGGGTACTGAGACTGTGTGAAGCGTGAGCAGAAATTCTCAAGGGAATCTAAAGCTGGCATCTATGTGGATAGTACAGCTGAACCCAACAGAGACAGTGAGGAACAGATGCCCAAGAAGTCAGGCATCACATTTTTAACACTGAATTCAAACATCATGTGTATCAGATGTTTAATATATTTGATGTTTGAAATTTTTTAATATGTTGAAAGGACAGTCATTATTATCACAAAATATGTAATGAATAAACAGAGTTATGGGGAGATAATCACAACAAAGTACTGGATGCTGGTAGCGCAATTTCATAGTTGCTTTTATGATCACAGGAAAATTCATTCCCCATGATACAGAACAAACACCTGTTGCATATGAAAAGCCTGACGACATCATCTTTAGAAAATACCATTGAATTGACTATACAGGAGCAAAGTCAGACAGGACAAGAAGGAAAAATTTAAAGGGCAGATAAATAATGTCAGACAGTGGATACAAAATGGAAATTAGACATCAAGAGATAAGGACTTGGAATTAAAAAGCCAGGAAGCTTGAATTCTTACAAATGCTGAAGAAGTGACCCACTATTAATGTGATTACCAGTTACATCATCTTAAAATGATTTATATGAATTTAACAAAATATTTTTATTTGTATCAGAATATTGAGCATTCCCCTTTTCACTTGACACCATGTGATGATTTTAAAAGTCAAACTTGAGCATTGTAAGAATATATGTTTTATTTTGTTTTAAATCAAGAGTTCAGAATATAACCTGAAGATTTTACACAGATAAAGTCTTCAAGTTCTGAGGACCTTATAAAAGTTTTACAAAATGTGAACTAGCTATAAAATAATAAACACTTATCAGTTACTACTTTAAAGGAAGTATATTATGAGGTGGGTTTGGAAGTCAGACTTAATTAAATAGCAGTTATACAACCTAAAGAAAGACCTTGAGTTTCAGTCTATTTACTCACACATGTTTAGATAAACTGCTCAGCCCTGAGAGGACATATGGAACAACAAAAAATGAAAAAATAAAAATACCTAAGTTTTTCCTTGATTCCTTAACTTACTGGAAGATTCTTCAAGCCTATTTTTGGAGTTAAACATAGCTAATTAATTGTAGGCAAGGCAACAGAAATTTATAACTTCAGGTTCAGCAGATCTTAAAATTAGTTCCTCAGCTTTTTCTTCAGCATCTGTAACTCTGGCACCAGAACCAAGACATAAATTCCAATGTACACACTTATTTTAGCTTTTAATAAGTCATGGTAGAGAATGAGAAATGGAATGGATGTTTGGAATGATAGATATTTTGTTATTGTATATTAACAGTGAGCAGATAGAATTTTTTATCTTTGTGAGAAGTCAACTACATATTTTATTTTCATGACTACTATTTTTTTCTCTGAAAGATATCAGTTAAGTCCTTAAAAAAATCAACATTTATTTATCAACAACTAGGTCTAAAAGATTTTAAAGACTACTAAAATTTGTGTTACATAAGCAGAATTCTGAAATTGCTATTTTAAATTGTTAATGTTATTAAATAATTTTAATCTTCATAACAGGCTTTGACTACTTCACCTGCCTGTTTGCTATGGGGAAATGGAAAGTATGCTATATTGGATACATATTTTAGGACTACCCAGAGAGTGTGTTTCCTTTGAATAGAAAATATTTACACAGAACCATACTTAAAGCAGTGAAAGATCAATATATAGTTGTCAGTAGTGGCAAGGACCAGGTCACATGATTCAACATTAAACTGATCATAGTATTATACCTACATGTCTCAAAGCTTTAATCAATGAAACTACAAAAAAGAAAGGGATTTTATCTGTTCTCCCAAAATGCACACTATATGTCTAAAGTTGTAAGTGTGGTTTAAGGTAGTTAGATAGGTGGATCACTTGTGCATAAAACATATCCAAATGTCAGAAATAGTAGGCCATTAGATTAGTTGAATATAATCTAAAAGCATTTCAATAATTTATTTGAAGTAGTAAAAAGAATATTTCTTGTAAGAAAGCTTCAGAAGGCATGACATTCTATCCTTCTCATGTTGTTATTAATGCCTCAGATGCAAACACTACTGGTATTATTGTCTTCTTAGACTTATATAATATACTTATAGAATGTATATTCTTCTTCTTAGAATACATCGTTTTGGACTGGTAAGCTGCTCTGTAGTTAAGAGCACTAGCCATGCAACCTGGCAACCTGAGTCGCATCCTCAGCAACCACAGAAAGGTAGAAGTTGAGACTGCAAAGTTCTCGAACTCTGAACTCCTTTTCCCTTCACTCTCTCACACTCAAATCACTCAACACATATACTGATACACCAATAAAATTAAAAAATATAAACCTTTATGACACTTTTAAAGAAGTAATAATATCGCTATCCACTGAAATGTTCCTGTGAGTTAAGTTTACATGCTAAGGTGGCATTACAGAAACATTCTAGTTAAAGATCCTAAAAATCTAAATGAATAAAAACTTAAGTACATTAATATTAAACATTTATCATACTATCTTATGAAAATTTTATGCATGCATTTCCTATTTACATAATTTGTGCTCCATACTTGCCCTTCCAAGTCTTCCTATGGTCACTATTCCCTATTAACTCAATAGCCTCTTCTGCTTTAACTATTTGTTTTACATATATGTGTAAAACTAATATATATACATATATATTGTAGATAGATAGATAGATAGATAGATAGATAGATAGATAGATAAAGCTGATGAATCCTTGTAGTGTTGCCTATATATTTATTTCAAGGCTGCTGACTACCAGGGGACTTGTCCCTGGAATAGACTGTTCTCCTTCTCTTAGCATCCATTAATTAGCCTGTAGAACTTTATCTAGGGGAGGGGCATTGTGAGGTTTCCCCATCCATACTAAAATGCCAACTGGTGTTTTCATTGCATAGGTCTTGTTTAAGTAACCGTATTGTTGAGATGTCATGGGTGCAACTTTTCCTATGAGGACATCTGCTGTGAGACAATTTCTTCTATGGGGGTAGTGATTTTCACCACTAAATAAACTTCATTTACTTTCCCGAGGAGTCAATTTTGAAAAACTGAATATTAGGCTGATATTTTAAATGACTGATGATTTATCAAGCATGTAACATACTCAATAACATTGCATTTAATTTTATATTGGGTATTTTTATGTATTCTCTTCTTTAAGTGTGGGTTTTCCTTTGGCTTTTTTGTTTAGTTGTTTGATTGGTTGGTTAGTTGGTTTAGTTTGATAGACATGGTTTTTAGTCTGTGGTATGGGCTGCCTGGGAAGTTGTAATAACCCCCCTGCCTCAATCTTCCTGTGTTCTGAGGTTGTAGGAATGAGGCATAGATCCAGGATCATATTTTATGTCCATTTCTATATTTTTGAATATATATAACACTAACCACTTTTGAAATTATCTTCAAAAATAGATAACTTTGCTAATTATCTTCTAGACTAATTAGCATTTAGCAAACAAAATGAGGTTTTCAAAGATAACTAACTTTTGTATATTCATCATACTGCACTATCACATCACCAGTTTTGAGGTAAAATAGTACACACATGCACACACGCACACACACACACATGCACACACGCACGCACACACGCACGCACACACGCACATCTCCAATAGTTTTATTTCTAAAATAACCATAAAGCTTATTTTCTGGAGTTTCTTAGAACTCCAAGGTACATGGAAAGGTATCACACTATATACTCTTCTTGTTTCCTAAGCTTGGATTAGACAAACACAGATAAGACTTCTTTTCCTCAGCAACCATGAGGAGAAATATGTGCTTCAGAGTCAAGAACTGCTTAGTGACAGGCATGTTCCTGTTGTTAAAATGAATGATGCCCCAACTGGTCAGAGCAGCCCAGTGCTATCTCTTCACTATTTCTTTTCAGTTGACCAAGTTATATTTCATATTTCTCATTGTGTAAAGTGTGATGCCCAAAGAACACAGGGCTGTTATCTTCAAATAGTCAACAGCATAGACACTGAAAGGTTAATAGATAGGTAGGTCTGTGCCATGTTATTATGGGGATAATAATGGATTCGAATGACTAAGAAATGAAGAGGAATAATGAAGGATGATTAGGGAAGTCATCCATTTGACATATCACTGCTAAGCCAAGACTTTGATAGTAGAAGGATTCAGTTGTGAATGACTGGACAAATGTATCCAATTAGAGAGGAGACAGCCACATATGAATACATGGAGACACCAACATATGAATACATGTAAGAGCATTGTCAGCTTATGCCCTATGCAGTTGGAACAAAATCATTTCTGAATGCTTAATTTGAATATAAAGCCTTAGAGAATATAGACATGTTTTATTCATGTATCTCTCTGGATCTGATATAGATTTGAAATTTCAGACATTTCTATGTTATGAAATGACAGGGCAATAACACAGTAAGACTATCAGTGTTTGCTCTGACTAATACATTCTGGTATGCTGTTGCAAGACAGGATGACCATGTCTAACAGGAATGAATATAAAGTTTTAAAGCTAGGAGTGATTATGAAGAGATGACAAATATATAATCTATTGAGGAGATAGATACTTTTAACCCAACTGAAATATTATTGAATATACGCACATGTCAACATATCAAGGTACCCCATGAATATGTATGAATTTACTCTTATTGTGGCTAGTACCTGTTTTTTACCCTTTACGTATTGTCCTGACTCAGAAAGTGAAATGTTCATATTCTTTAAGAGCTTTCAGATGACTAAAGAGAAGATTCTGTACATAGAAACTTCCTCTCAAATAATTCCTCAAATTTCCCAAAGACTACTTGCTTGCCAATCCCAAAGCTGTTGTCCCTGGTTCATGTATAACAATCAATTCATGGCATAGATTTTAGAGTTAGAAGTTAAGGCTATATGAAAAAAATTTAGAATTAAAAACACCAACTCCTTTGGAAAGAAATTTTAATTAATCAATGAATCCAAATAACATTTTAATGACAAAAATTCAGTCTATATTTGAAACTGAAAAAGAGTCACTCAGTGTCACTGTCCAAAGTTTACTTGCATATATCTCTATGTTACTTTAAACCATCCCTCTGTAATGAGAAATATGACAACTGACTGAAGACAATGAGTAAAACAAATGACTGTGGAACTGGCTGGGATATATTTGACCCAATATTAATATTATTCAATATATGCACATAGCAACATATCATAGTTACCCATGTATTATAGAGACAGAGCTTGAAGGCAGGCAGGAGCATCTCCCTTACTGCAGAGGGCCACAAGCCTGACTTCTAATATCAGACCTTAAAGCTACCACCCTTGAGAACTAAAGGCTTATAGCACCAGTCTTTAAAGCTGAAGGCTTAGTGCCCTAGATGCTCAAGGCACAGACTTGCTGCTTTGGGTTTACAGCACTAACATCCAGCATCTGGCTTTATGTATTTTTGCTCAGTGTCAGTTGTTGGGATTGCTGACTACTTAAACATTTGTGGATTTGGACACATAGCTTATTGTTATCCTCGACTCTCTTTCCTTTTACTGTTCCCAGCTTCTCAGCCTTCAGTGTTTCTGCTGTACTTGGAAGTCTTAGCACTTTCAGTATCTACTCATGTTTGTTCTCCACAAGTCTTGGTTATCTTCTGGTATTATTGGGTACTAGAGGCACTACATGTCAGTGGCACTCTAGAGCACTCAGCCACCTCATGGTGTTATAGATCTATTATTCAGGTATTGAATAGGACTCTTAGATCAAATTAATGTTTAATTCTAAGGACTCCACTCATGAATCAGTGTATTTCGTTCATACTACCCCAGGCTCAGTCAACCACATCTCTCTCCCAATGCTATGTCATTTTAATTTTAACCCTCTGAGTTTAGTTATTGCTATCAATATATTCATGGGAACAGAGATATCAACTGGAGCATAGACAACCCATTAGGATTTCCTCATCCTTGAGTAAAAGGGAATGTCCATCCCTGAATAGCAACCTGCCATCCAGGATACCTCTATAGACTCTAGAATGTTTTCTATTCTTTGCAAAACAAGCCAAACATGCACTTCCAGTGATAAAAACTGCACAAGAAACCAAAGATGTCATTCAGAAGAAACTCTTACTAAGACCTAATGTTTTTGCACTGGTGGATGGGTCTACTGTATTTAAGAGTAGTCTTCCAGACTGATTGAAAAGGAGTGAAGAGAATCTGAATATATATCCAGAAGAGGACTTAGCAATGCTAGAGGAGGTTCTTATTTTACTATTGTACAATTTCAAGTTGAGCTGTGATTCTATCAATCTAAAGCCTATACAAAGGCCCATCACAAATTTTGCCTAGACACAGCATCCATTCTGTCCGCTCCAAGCTTTGTGTCTGTTGTTAAGGGAGTTACTCTTTCTCCTTATATTTCAGAGGGCTACTATCACAAGGACTAGCAAAGATGAATGTCTCTCTGCAGCAACTTCAATATGGGTCATCAGAAGCTTGCTATGAATGTATTGAAATTTTTGAGCATTACAGCAGGCTACAGCAGTTGTAAAATGAAGCCAAGCCACTTGAAACCAAAGTCACAGTTTCGGCAGTGGTCCTCATTCCAGCATGTCTTAAAGTTTCCTCAAAGTAATCCAGAAAGCTTTAAAACTCCCTTGACAAAGAAGGAGTTGATGGAGTTGAAAGCCCCCACATCAAGGCACAAGGGAAGTGTCAGTCAGCTCTTATTCCAAGAAAAGAATTCCGTGCCTCCAACAATTTGGCTCATTCTCAGAAAAATAGAGCAGGGTGGAGGCAGAAGAACCATTAAAGGATGCTTACAATAAAGCCCTAGAAAATTAGTATCCCCAACAGTATTTAACAATGCTTAACTCCTAGCCAAATATCTGTAGGGAATGATGAGTCTCTCTGCTGTGTCTCAGAACCACAGTTGGAAAACTAATAAGAATCAAATGAACAGAGTAAATGGCCAAACACTGTTTCAAAACATGATTAAAAAAATCAAAGATGATACTGTTGAAGAGAACTCCAGTGTTTCAAATATTTCTGAGATAGTTCTTTTGTTAGATTAAAAAATACAAAAATACAGGATGGATCCCCAAGTGAGGCAGTCTCTGGATGGCCTTTCCTTCAGTCTCTACTCCACACTTTGTCTCCATATTTCCTCCTGTAAGTATTTTGTTCCTTCTTCTGAGAAGCACTGAAGCATCCACAATTTGGTCTTCCTTCTTCTTGAGCTTCATATAGTCTGTGAATTGTATCTTGGGTATTCCGACCTGAACACTATTGAGGATGCCCGCAAGTGCTTGCTGACAGGAGCCTGATATGGCTGTCTCCTGAGAGGCTCTGCCAGCACTTGACAAATACAGAGACGGATGCTTGCAGCCAACCATTGGGCTGAGCTCAGGGTCCCAGATGGAGGAGTTGGAGAAAGGACTAAAGAGCTGAGGGGATTTGCAGCCAGGTAGTGGGGGAAGCAACAGTGTCAACTGGCCAGAAACTCAGGAGCTCCAGAGGGCTGAACCACCAACCAAAGAGTACACATGGAGGGACCTATGGCGCTAGCCATGTATGTGGCAGAGAATGGCCTTGTTGGACATCAGTGGAATACCCGGCCCTTGATCCTGTAGGGATGTGATGCCCCAGTGTAGGGGAATGCCAGGGCGGGAAGGCAGAAATGGGAGGGTGGGTGGGGGAGCACCCTCATAAAGGCAAAGGGAATGGGGATAGGATAGGCGTTTCTGGAGGGGAGACCTGGAATGGGTATAACATTTGAAATGTAAATAAAGAAAATACCCAATAAAAGAAAATACAAAAATAGTAAGCATTTAATTATGTTGTCTAATCATCACCTACAATTTATCAAGTAGTCTCGTTTCTGCTTAGTAGCTGTTCGCTGAAAACTATGAGTTCTTTGTTTTCTGATTTGAACTAATAATATTAACACTAGAATCTCATATTACATAGCTCGAGAGCTAAAGGATCCACTAAACAAACTATGCTGCAGGATTCTAAGAGAAAGCCAAGTCTCAGGTCAAGAGAAACACAGAAGATGATCCAGACAGACGGATGGACAGATTGGCTGAAGAATGGTAGTATAAGTAGGCCATATTAGCAGTGGGAACTAAGCTAAGCTAAAGTTCCTGGGACAGTTGGGTGTTGTCTATCTGCTGGTCTCTTGATGGCTACATAAACCAGGTGTAGATGATACTCTACATTTACATTTACATTTTCGCGCTGCAAAGAGTCCTCCCTGTGGGATTTCGGTAAGGATATTGTACCTTTCGTCATTCTGTGTTTAATACTTTCTCGGGCCTGGTATTCTGATAAGATTTTCATATATCTAAATACCCTTTTGTTCTTTATTTTACTATTGAAAAGCAGATCCGCAGAGCTCCCAGGGACTAAATCACCAACCAAAGAGTACACATGGAGGGACCTATGGCTCCAGCTGTATATGTAGCAGAGGATGCCCTTATCTGGCATCAATGGGAGGGGAGGCCCTTGGTCCTGTGAAGGCTCAATGCCCCAGTGTAGGGGATGCCAGGGCAGCGAGGCAGGAGTGAGTGGGTGAGCACCGTCATAGAAGCAGGGGGAGGGAAAACTGGGAAATGGAATAACATTTGAAATGTAAATAAGTAAAATATCCAATAAAAGTAGTCAAACAAACAAAAAAATAAATAAATTAACATGAAAAAGAATCCTCATGTATTTATTAAAAATACAGTATTCTGGGGGAAAAGAACATGGCTTAGTCATTAATGTGCTTGCTACAAAAGCATGAGGGCCTGACTTCAAATAAAACCACCATTGTAAAGGCTGAGTGTGAGAACAAAATCTATAACCCCATTTCCAGAGGGGTTTGGAGACATGTGCATCACTGGAGTTTGGTAAGCAGTCAACATAGATGACTCAGTGACCTCTAGCTTCAGTGACAAATTCCCTGTCTCAAAACATAAGGTGAGAAGAGACTAAGAATAGCACCCAATGCTAACCTGAAGTCTCTGAGTACTCATCCACTGTGTGCATGCACACACATGGACACATAACTCATGGGTACACACATGGTGTAAATTGATTCCTATATCACATTTATTGGACCACACTTTGACCCAGGGTATTGTCAATTGAATTGACTTCCTCCAGCAAACTTCCATGTTTTAATGTTCTCCTTCAAGCACAATAGAATTAAATCTCACTTAGACACAGTCAATATAAATACAATTATTTAAGCTAAACTCACTATCAGTGGTCCTCAACCTTCCTAGAGCTGTGACCCTTTAATAAAGTTCCTCATGTTGTGGTGACCTCCAACCATAAAATCATTTTTGTTTCTACTTTATAACTGCAATTTTGATACTGTTATGAATCATAATATAATATCAGATATAGGACTCCCAAAGAGGTTGCAAGCCATATGTTGAGAACCACTGCTAGTGACAAGCAAAAGGTAGTCTACAGTTAGAATATTACTTATATGACTCGTTACTTTTAAAAAAGGAAAACCATGGACATACAGAGAGAGAGAGAGAGAGAGAGAGAGAGAGAGGGAGGGAGGGAGAGAGGAGAGAGACAGAGAGAGAGAGAGAGAGAGAGAGAGAGAGAGAGAGAGAGAGAGAATCAGAGACAGAGAGACAGACACAGAGACAGAAAGAGCCGTGTGGTGGTGAAGATACCTGTTTACACAAGGCGTAGTAAAGGTTACCAAAAATCCTCCAATCCCATGGAGTTATGGAAAACACTGCTCACACAATTCTCAGAGATTATCAGTTCTACTCCACTGTGATTTTGGACTTTAAGTCTCCAGAAGTTTGAGAAAATAAGTCTCTGTTTATGTTCTTCCCTTTATGGTACTTTGTTGCAGCAACCCCAGAAAAAAAAAAAGATGCCAGAGGCAATGTGTCTCAAAAAGAGCAATAGGATTTTGAAGCAGGGAAACTATAGGGCACACGGAAAGTTTAAAAGTTTTGTAAGCTGAAACTAGCAATGGGCTATGAATTCTTATATGGTGATTCATCTATTCAAATTCTTAAAATAGCTTTTTATTTTGCACAGTCAGCTTAGTATTGAAGCATAGAGAAGTTGGCCCTGATTTTTAACTAAACTCCCTTTGAGTAGCTTTAACTTTTTTACTCAAATATTGTGTCACAGTAACATTAATTCATGTAACTCTTTGATTCTTTGCATATTACCAGATCTATGAGACTAGTATATTTAACTTCACAGGACAACAAAACTCACATACAGATTTTAATCAAGAACATTTTGCACACTATGGGTCATATCTCTGTACCCACTATGTCCTACATGAATAGTAAATTTTGAGACATAATTTAGAAGTAAGTTTGAATACTTCTGTAAATATTTTTTTAACAAGAGGAATGCACCAACTTTGGGAAAACTGCTGGTCAAACTTGTGTAACAACTTCTCTTTTTGTATTGATGCCACGTCAGATAAAGCCTGTGTGATTCATTTTTAAGGGTTGAATTTTGCTGCTTCTTCCAAATGTAGAGAGCTTTCCTTTTTTTCTCCTAAAAGAGGGAAAACTCAAAATCATCAATACATGGAGATCCCCTGTTCCTTCTCAAAGTTTCTTGTTATATGAAATGCCTTCTTCTGCTTTTTTCCATTTACTTGTTTATTTTTTAATTAGCTTATTTTACACCAGAGCTCATTCTTTTTGCTTTAAATCACATTTAATTGGATTTTTCCTACATGTGGTAAAATAGATGAACCATGAAGATATTTGCATATCTATATAACCTATGTTTTTCTGGAACCCTGTGGCTAGACTGGAAAATACTATTTCATGTGGTAATAATTATTTTGGTGATTGGATCTTTTCATGATGCACTCTCTAGGATCATTCCAGTTGTAATTATTTTATTGAGAATTTCATACAAGCATAAGATGTGTTTGATCAAATCTATCATCCATTCCTTCCTCTTTGAAGTCTTCGTCTACTACACTACCAGTTTTAACTCAGAACTTCAATGTCCTCAATGTTTCTCTCTCTCTCTCTCTCTCTCTCTCTCTCTCTCTCTCTCTCTGCGTGTGTGTGTGTGTGTGTGTGCCTGTCTCCCTCTGTGTGTCATGTGTCTCTCTCTGTCTCTCTCAAAAGAAGAGCCTAGTTACTGCTACCTCTATGTCTATGGGTGTAGAAGCATCTAATGGAGGATGGAGCATTCAGGCAATTCCAGAAGGAAACTGACTCTCTCTGTTCAGGAATCCATGGATTGTCAACAGCTCCTCAGATAGGGGTGGCACTTCATGAGCCCCTCATCTGTCCATGCTGGGAGTTTGGCTGACTTGATTTTATGCAGCCCTTGTGCATGCAGTTACAATGGCTTTGAGTTTGTGTGTATTATGGCTCTGTCATGTCCAGAAAATCATGCTTCCCTGTGTACATCCATAGCCTCTGAATCTTAAAATCTATCTTTACCTTCTTTAAAGTTTGTGCTTTCTTTAGGGGAAAAGGTTGTGATACAGAGAGATGTTCCACTTAAAGCTCAGTACTCCACAGTTTCTTACTCTCGGTACTTTGACTAGTTGTGGGATTCTATACTACCAGCAACAAAAATAAGCATCTCTGATGATGGATGAGAAATGCACTAATTTAAGTGTATAAAGAAAAGAACTTTAGGAAAAGTTTAATACTATGACTATTGGCAAAACAATAGTAGTACTTTATCCTCTAATGCCCATGACCTACAGTTAACAGCCTTGTAGAATGATCTTTAAATACAATCAAAAAGTGCTTGGCTACTTCAAAAATATTGGTGCCACTATTGCAGCAATGGCCTTAACTTGCCAAGCCAGTTGTTATTTTTACCTTGCATGAATCATGGCTGGGTAAGACTGCTGATTATTTTTCTGCCCTGATAGGGTGTATAGGGCCTCCCAGCAGTATGACAGCAAGAAAAGGAGTGGTCACTTTTAATATTTAGATGTATGTATGTCAATTGAAATACTAAAGTCAGAGAACAATAGAGTAGGTGACAAAGAATAAAATTCACTTCTATTTCCTATTCTTGTTCTGTTTCCTATTCTTCTCTGGAAGTAAATGTATTACCTGTTTATTGTGTAACCCTCTTGAGATGATCTCTATTCAGTTATGTGATATATGAAGGTATGTGCTCATTTTCACACAATATAAATGTTGAAATACTATATATACAAAACTAATGTGTGCTCCAGTAAATCTTTTCATATTTTATATGTACAACTGGGACATTATTTTTAACAAAGCACTGTAGTTTACTTGAGGTACTTTGAGGAGCATCTCTATTTTTTCAATATTTTTCTATGTTGTTCCTCATACAGCTCATGTGAATACCTACAATATAAATCACTAGTACTAAAATGTTTGAATCATAAGCAATATGCATATAATTTAGTAGCTATTCCACATGGCCATCTATTGGGGTTTTTCTTATCCTCTTTTTCAATTTTTATTTCCATTTCAAAAATGTCTATCCACAAATTCCTTAACATGCTACATTCAGGAGAAATAATACAAGTCAAAGAATGTTTAAATAATAGATTTTCTGTGTAAAAAAAATAAAAATCTGTTAATCATTCTGGTCCATTATAGGATAAATATGAAGTGGTGCTACAGTATTCCGCCATTTGCCATTAGAGTTGCTTAATATTTGCATTCACTGAACAGATAATAGTAGTAGGGTTTTCCCTTGGTCCTTGTCCTATCTTAGCCTCATTAACAGTGCTAGGGATGGGTTGCATCCTGTAGAGCAGGCCTTAAATCCAACTAAAGGTGTTTGGTACCCCATAACATTTATGCCACTGATACACCAGCTGACATATCTTGCAGATGAGTCATTTGTGTAGCTCTCAGAGTTTGTAGATGAGTAACATTGATGATGACTTTCTCGCTTAGTATTGTGCTCAGTACCCAACAAGCATTGTGTATGCTGGCCGGCAGGGTGAAGCTTCCAGTGGAATATCAGCTAGATTTCTCCATGTTCTATGACATAAGTATATGGTTTTTGTCTTGACAATATGGTTTTAACATTTGAGAGTAACCAACAGCATTGGCAATAGCCTGAAAAGTACTGGGGCCATCTACAGGATACCTGCAGACAACTCACAAAAACAAAATTCCTGATAACTTGGGGACTTATTGGTAGCATATGATATCTAGTAAAGTTAGATAGATAGATAGATAGATAGATAGATAGATAGATAGATAGATAGATAGA
>NW_021604766.1:4211169-4227905 GCF_004785775.1 Grammomys surdaster
AGATAGATAGATAGATAGATAGATAGATAGATAGATAGATAGATAGAGTGAGAAAGAGAGGGGATTTTATAGTAGCAAAATAGAAAAAAGAAAAACAGTATGAGGAAGGATAACAGGAAAGATCTTTTTAAAAAGAATATGGAAATCTATAGTGCTTAATTTTAAAGCTCAATGATCTAAAGTATGTGTATATGAATTCTGGTATATTCAGCAAACATCCATATTTCATTTTATCAAGAGAAAGTTTATACTATACTTGACGTGCTTTATATTTTTCTTCTACCTACCTATAGGAAGAAATAATCATATTGTCTTATATGTATGATCACTTGTACATATTTGTTATATGTTGTATCCTTGGACAAAACATGAATCTTAGAAATTATTTTTATTTTGTTGTGGATTTAGTTTGCTGATAATTTATTTAGAAAATTTGTCATGGCACTAATCAACAGGGTGAGTAATTTTGTGTTCCATATAATTTTACCATGATATCAACTCTCTTTTCTAAGCTGTGCAGAAATTTAAATAGTTTGTTTTGTTTTAGTTCCTAAAAATGATAAAATTGTCTTAAAAATATTTACTACAAAATATTACTTTACATGTTTGTGATTATAATTTATATTTTCTAATGGCTCTCCTATATAATCAACTACTAAACAAGTTTTTAAATTTATTTAGGCTTACTTAAGTTAAAATTAATCATTTAAGTACCTCTCAATATCTAATGTTTCATTTTTACCTTGTTACTTTTACTTTTTGTAATAAACTATTCTCATTTAGTTAGCCTCGGGCTTTATGTAAAGGTTGAGGGTTATTTTTGTTTTGTTTTCATATTTTTATTGGTTATTTTATTTGCATTTCAAATGTTATCTCCCTTCCCAGGTTCCCCTCCACAAACCCCGTATCCCCTCCCCCCACCTCCTGCTGTTATGAGGGTGCTCCACCAGCCACCCACCCACTCCCACCTTAGTGCCCTAGCATTCCCCTACACTGATCCATCAAGCTTCCACAGGACCAAGGGCCTCCCCTCCCATTGATGCCAGACAGTGCCATCCTCTGCTACATATGCAGCTGGAACCACGGGTCCCCAAATGTGTACTCTGTGGTTGGTGTTTTAGTCCTTGGTAGCTTTGGGGAATCTGGTTGATTGATATTGTTGTTCTTCCTATGGGGTTGCAAACTCCTTCAGCTCCTTCAGTCCTTCCCCTAACTCCTCCATTGGGGTCCCCAAGTTCAGTCCAATGGTTGGCTGCCTGCATTCGAATCTGTATTAGTCAGGCTCTGGCAGAGCCACTCAGAGGACAGCTATACCAGGCTCCTGTCAGCAAGCACTTCTTGGCATCAGCAATAGTGTCTGAGATTGATGTCTTCAGATAGGATGGATCCCTAGGTAGGGCAGTCTATTTCCTTCAGACTTTGCTCTGCTTTTTGTCCCTGCATTTTCTTTTGACAAGAGAAATTTTGGATTATTATTTTTGAGGTTGGCGTGTGGCCCCACCTCTCAACCGGAGACCATGCATGTCCACTGGTCTCTACAGGTTCTCCCTCCCCCTTGTTGGATATTTCAGCTAAAGTCATCCATGTTGGGTCTTGGGAATCTCTTGGGTCCCTGACATCTGGGGCTTTCTAGTGGCTACCCTCAGTTTCTCCTTCACCACTGCTACACAACTCCTTTCAAATTCCTGACCCTCTGTACTTCTCCACAATCTCTTCCTGTATGAGAACTGGTCCCCCCCCCCATTTTTCCTTCCTTCTCCTCTCTCCCTCCCAGATCCCTGGACCTCCCAAGTTTCATTTCTTCCCTCTTCTGAGTTGGACTGTAGCATCCACATTTCAGTGTGGCCTTCTTTCTTGTGTTTCACATGCTCTGTGAGTTGTATCTTGAGTATTTCAAGCTTTTGGGCTAATATCCACTTATCAATGAGTACTTGCCATGTGTGTTCTTTTGTGTCTGGGTTACCTCACTCAGGATGATATTTTCAAGTTCCATCCATTTGCCTGCAAATTTCATGAAGTCATCATTTTTAATAGCTGAATAGTACTCTAAGTATAAAATCTATTCTTCTGTTGATGGACATCTGGGTTCTTCCCATCTTCTGGCTATTATAAACAAAGCTGCTATGAACATAGTGGAGCATGTATCCTTGTTGTATGTTGGAGCATCTTTTGGGTCTATGCCCAGGAGTTGCATAACTGGATCCTCAGGTAGAACTACTTCCAATTTACTGAAGAACTGCCAGACTGACTTCCAGAGTAATTGTTCCAGCTTTCAAATTTTGCTATCTTAATTTCTGTTCACTTGTATCTGTTTGTGTGGGAACATTTGAATAAGAGTGCAAGTGTGCTCAGAGACGGCAAGTGTTGGTTGAGAAACTCACTGGGACTGGAATTACAAGCAATTTTGATCCACACAACTATTGGTGTTGGACACGAAACTTAGTTGTGCTCTTTTAACCTCTGAGCCAGCACTCCAATCCCTACTATATTATATTTTTATTTCATTTGTATTTTCAGTACATGGTTTGTTTCATTTTTCTTATTTTGTTGTGTGTCCTGATACTTCAGAAGGTTTGGGTAGGTTTAATTTTCCTGAAATGACCACAATAATATTTTCTGTTCCATTTATTCTTATAGTTTGACATTGACGTTTCTTCTTACCTTGAAAATAGTGTGGCTATTGTGGCCAACTTGAGCTATAACTTAAGGGGGAAGCAAAACTGTAATTTCAAAGCCAGTCATAAAATGCTTTTATCCTTCCATGTTTCCTTGCGATCTGGAGAGCTCAGCCTGAAATAGCGCCTATCTAAATTCTCTAGTTGCATTGACCTCCCTACTTTAAGGAAGATTAAACTAAACTATGTAGACCACATGAAGAAACTAAGACTTGGAGGAGCTTCCTGGATACCTCTTGGTGACTGTGGTTACAATCTACACTTGCTGCCTTCACAGGACTCACACAGGGATCTGAACCACAATTGTTTCATGTTCTGAATTTGTTAGCTTACAGAACAGATGACATATGGTAAAATTATTGCTGCCACTGCAATTCACATTTCATATATGATTTTACATATGACCTTAGAAAAGAACAAATTAGTATCTGAAATACACGTGTATTGATCAGTATATGAAATACACATAACCCTCTACTTTCTGCACATTGTGGCCCATTATGAGTTTTGGTGTGCTTGGTATAATTCCAATTTCTCACTTCTTCACTTGTCACTTCCTGTACAAATGTTGACAATTGAGACTGGTGAGATATATCTGTTGCAAAAGCACATAAATGTGAGAACCTAAATTCAATTCCAGAATTCAAAATTTTGCTCATGGTGTTGACAACTTGCACTTCCATTGCCAAGAAAATGGAGCCAGGAGGATCCTTGAATATCACTGAGCAGCCAGCCTATCCTAATTGGCAATTCAGGTACCAGATATTCTCTGTGTCAAAAAAAAATTGCACACACACATACACACACACATATCACACACATACAAGACAAAAATAATTCTTTAAAATCTCTTATTGGTATTTCTTTAAATACTTTACGTAACTATTTCACACTAAATCATGCCTATAGTAAAATGTTCATGCTGTGTATCTCTCTCTTGTTATATTATCCTGCTGATGAAAATAGTTGAAAGTTAGATAACTTTTAGTGATTTTCCAAAAGAATGATGAAAAAGACATTGAAATGACTGTTTAAAATTCTTTTGGTTTTCACTCAAGTTAAGCATTTTTTTCATTATGCATTTGTGATACATAAGAAATCACAGGAAACCTTAATCTCATTGTTCACTTTAAAAAAAAACTGAAGAGAGAAACATGGTGCCTAAGTTCTAATTAACAAATTCTTTGCATACTTTTTGTAGATAAATAATATGATGAATGGAGGGCAGAACTTGGGGATCTGAGTCCAGTTCCTAGATGTAAGGAGGAAAAGAATTTCTTAGAAGAAAAGTATGGGAATGAACTCACATTCATATCATTAATTGTGGCCTACAGAAAACCACAAACTATTTGAACTCTCAGCATAATTTTTTTAGAGCATCAGGGTAATCTATCTTTTTATCTTGATTCCTCTAGGAATAAATTAAATTTGTACTATGTTGGTAATGATCAAATGCAAGCTCATCTGTAATATGTTATAACACACTCATTAATGTCTCCTATGTTTTTCCAATTACCTCACATTTTTAGTATCTTTAGTACGATCTCAGTGGGTGCTCAAAGAACAAAATCTTGCTTCCCCTGAGAAGGATCAAACAACTTCAAAGATGTATTCAAAAATGTATGTAAAGTATATTTTCAAAATATAGTCTTTAATTCATGTATCCAATATAAGGCTTTTGTGTACATAGCGTTTCAAAAGAGAGACTAGGGTAGCAATGTTGATAAACTGATTGATGAGGAACAAAATCAATGCTTAATAGGGTATGCTAACATTTACTGTTCCAAAGTATCATCATGCTGTGTAAAACTATTGGATGACACATTTAAAAGTATTAGCAAAGAGATTTGAATAGGCTAAGTTGTCCAGAGGAAAGATAAAAATATCACCCCCAGAGTTCATGCACAGTCATGAGTCCATGTATGCACATACACACAATGGCAAGGAGGTGACAAGTGAATATGCAAAACAAAGAATAATAGATAGTCTGATGGCCATGTAATCAAGTATCTGAGTCGCCAGAATACCAATGATTTGGCATCAATTTCTGTTAAGTTTGATTATGCTAAATACTTGTTAATTAATTCAACATTTTGCCTTCCTATTTTATGAAATTGAGTTATGTAATAAGATGCTAAGAGATTACCTCTACTCATGTAAGATAGAGAACATTTATGTAAGCAAGTCTCTCTCTGTATGTATACATGCACACATACACACATCACTTATATGTACACGCATGATAAATAACATGAATTTCAGGCTTGAATATAAGAACATGATGGAACTGATTGTTGAGGAGAAAAATTTTATGAAGACACAATGAGGAGAATGAATCAAGAAGAACTTAGGTTTGACATACCTAAAACTTAGATTTATTTTAGAAGTATATACTTAGGCATGGAGGGAGCAATCAGACATTCAAGGCAACTTTCAGAGGAGAGGTTACGTATAATTATACACATTTGGGAACTATGTGTAAAGCTATTTCATTTGTATTCATAGTTCTAGAAGAGTTCATGAAGTCACATATAACATGAAGGACACAATATTTATGGATGGAGTAGAGAGAAGGTCCAGCAAAAGAGACCAGAAGAGTCAGTGAGACTAAAGAAGACAAAGACATTGTGATCTGTACAGATCAATCAGGAAATTACTGCACTTTGTAAAGGAGGGAGAGATTAAAATTTAGGAAATGTGGTGGCAAAGGAAGTAAAAATAATGACACTATTTTTAATTTTGTATTGGTGTTGGTGACATTACAGAACCTGTAGACTTTTCATGTACTCTTCTGATATTTCTATACCCAGCATGTACATAATGGGTGTTCAAGTATTTGTGAGTAGAAAGAAAAGAGAAAAGGAATAAGAAAGGAAAAAGAAACAAAAATAAGAAGGCAGGAATGTCTGAAAATGAGCTGAATTGTTTCATGCAAGATCTGTGAGAATGAAAGCACAGGAGGCAGGCATGGGATCCAGGCTCTTTGCAGCAGCTCTAAGGTATCTGAGCTATATGCAGATACATACTTTACCTCTGTGTTTAGTAGAAAATTCTATGCAGGCCTCCTGTAAAAACTCAACTATCTGGGGAAAAGGAGAAATGTAAACATTCACCACTGTGACTAGTATCTTTTTCAATCATTGTCTGTGTTTATCCATGAAAGTCTCCTTGGAGGAAAGCACTGCCTACATTGTTAGGACAAGATTTCCCATACTTCTTTTTAAAGATTTCTTTTCAACTCTTTCCTGGGGGCTGTGATTTGGTTCTACCCATTTATTTTAGAGAAATTAAGAAATGAACAGGGACTAAGCAGTTCTTTGATACTGAAGTTACAAAGCCTCTAGCATGCTAGTTGGAACCCAGATGGAAAACAAGGAACATCACTTGTTCTTTACCTCTACTTAGGAAATTACATGTGATTTGGTCACTGCAGCACAAAACAAGTGAATAGACATTTGTTTGATATATTAACTTTTGTAAAATTGGATGTTTCATTTATTTACATTTCAGATGTTATTTTTTCCCATCCCCCCCCCGCCCAGAGGAAACCCCATATCCCATCCCCCTTCCCCCTGCTTCTATGAAAGCATGCCCCTACTCACACACCTATTCCCACCTCCCCACTCTCGAATTACCCCATACTCAGCATCCAGCCTTCATGGAACCGAGGATCTCCTCTCCCACCTATGCCTGACAAGGCCATCTTCCCCTACATATACAGCTGGAGCCATGGATCCCTCCCCATGTGCTCCCAGGCTGGTGGTTTCAACTCTGGGGGCTCTGGTAGGTTGGTATTGTTGCTCTCCCCATGGGGCTACAAATGGATTCAGCTCCTTCAGTCCTCTCTCTAACTCCTCCATTGGGGACCCTGTGATCAATTCAATGGTTGGCTTCAAGCATCAGGAAACAGCTATATCAGACTCCTGTCAGCATACACTTCCTGGCATCCACAACAGTGTCTGGGTTTGGGGGCTGCACATGGGATGAATCCCCAGGAAGGGACAGTCCCTCCTTCAGTCTCTGCTCCACAATTTGTCCCCATATTAACTCCTGTGAGTATTTTGTTACTCTTTCTAAGAGGAAAAAAAGCACTCACACTTTGGTCTTCCTTCTTCTTGAGCTTCATGTTGTTTGTGAGTTGTTTCTTGGGTATTACAAGCTTAGGGCTAATATACAATCATTAGTGAGTGCATAACATGTGTGTTCATTTATGATTGAGTTACTTTACTTGGGTAATATTTTCAAGTTCCATCCATTTGCCTGCAAATTTCATGAAGTCATTATTTTTAATAGCTGAGTAGTACTCCATTATATAAATGTACCACATTTTCTGTATCCATTCCTGTGTTGAGAGACATCTGGGTTGTTTCTAGCTTCCAATTATTATAAATATGGCTGCTATGAACATAGTAGAGCATGTGTCTTTATTACATGTTGGAGTGTATTCGGGGTATATGCCTAGGAGTGGTATAACTTGGTCCTCTGGTAGTTATATCCAATTTTCTGAGCAACTGCCAGACTGATTTCCAGAGTGATTGTACGAGCTTGCAATCCCATCAACAATGGAGGAGTGTTCCTCTTTCTCCACATCTTCGTCAGCATCTGCTGTCATCTGAGTTTTTGAACTTAGTCATTCTGGCTGGTGTGAGGTAGAATCTCAGTGCTATTTTGATTTGCATTTCCCTGATGACTAAGAACAAATTGTGAGACAAATTGTGGAACACACATGTTATGCACTCACTAATGATTGTATATTAGCCCTAAGCTTTTCCCTGATGAACATTTCTTTAGGTGTTTCTCAGTCATTTGAGTTTCCTCAGTTGAGAATTCTCTGTTTAGCTCTGCTCTCCATTTTTTGTCTTTTATTTATTTACTTTTTTAGACTCCATATTTTATTTTCCCCTCCCAGTATACCCTCCAACTGTTCCACATCCCATGCGCCCAAAGTGGGATTCAACTCAAAGGGAGGTCCCAAGGCCTGACACTATTACTGGGGCTTTGGAACGCTCACAAAAAAGACCTATCATGTTCCCCATTTTTTAATAGAGTTATTTGGTTCTCTGAAGTCTAGCTTCTTGAGTTCTTTGTACATATTGGATATTAGCCCTCTAGCAGATGTAGGATTTGTAAAGGTATTTTTCTAATCTGTTGGTGGCCATTTTGTCCATTAGATGCTGCAAAAGCATTTGACAAAATTCAACATCCCTTTATGTTAAAAATTTTGGAAAGATCAGGAATTCAAGGCCCAGACCTAAACATAGTAAAAGCAATATACAGCAAACCAGTAGCCAACATCAAATTAAATGGAGAGAAACTTGAAGCCATCCCACTAAAATCAGAGACTAGACAAGGCTGCCCACTCTCTTCCTACCTATTCAATATAGTACTTGAAGTCCTAGATAGAGCAATTAGACAAGAAAAGGAGGCCAAAGGTATTGGAAAGGAAGAAGTCAAAATAGCACTATTTACAGATGACATGATTATTTACTTAAGTGACCCCCAAAATTCCATCAGAAAACTCCTAAACCTGATAAGAAGAACTTCAGAAAAGTGGCTGGATATAAAATTAACTCAAACAAATTAGGAGCCTGAATTGCTAATGTACATAACATATATCCACCTATACACACACACACACACACACACACAGAGAGAGAGGTGGAGGAGTAGCTGAAGGGAGGGGGGGGGCGCGCGGGGGGGGGGGCGGGTGGGGGGGAGGGGGGGAGGGCGGGAGAGAATATGAGAATATGGGAATATGAGAATATGGGAATATGAGAACATGCTCTTTTTCACCTTATCATTACTTCTTCAAGATTTTACATCTCTGGGGAATATTATTCACTGGTAAAGTACTAAAACTTAATATTCTTTTACATCTTGCTTTCTTCCTGTATAACTATTGTGGAGAATTGATTGCCTCTGACAGTCCCTTCTTTCACTTCGGAGGAGTTTTGAAAGTTGCTCAAGACTAACTTCAGGAGCTATTTGTGGGAAAGCCTGCAGCTAAAAATGAAAGTACTAACTGTAAACTTTCTAGAACAAGTGGCTTTGCTGTATTTCTCTTGATAAATACAAATTATTAGAACTATCTTGGTTGTGCTTCTTGCCCCTTTTCAACCCCTACACTCAATTTAATATAGTTAAGAGGTGTTTCTTTTTGTTATCAGCAATTAAATGGTGTATTTTTCCCAAAACAGTTTGAACATCCCTTGGTTTTAACTTGGGGTTTATTTTGACATTGAAGCTATGTAAGAAGGATGCAGGTCCAGCACTAACCCATCACCATAGAGGTACCATTAGTTTCAGAATCTGGGAGCAGAGAAATAGGTGATGCAGACATGATGACCATTTCTTCACATTTCTTGTCTTGTCCCCACTTTACTTAGGAAGCATCAGAAAATCCAGAAATTATTGTCTTTATAATTGCATTTTTTACATCCAAAAATGGCACAAAAACATTCAGCTCTAATATAGAAGAGATCATTATAAACGTCCTTGTCTTGAAGCAGACCTTTCTAGGAAGACCTTCAAGAAAGCCCCTGCACAGATGCTCTGGCCCTGCCACTCTCCCTTTGTCATGCAGCTTCTATTTGAGAAGCTGCTTGGGAAAGAATTGGACATTTATAAATAGGGACTTTGTACAAAATTAATGGTGAGAAATCAGAATCTGAAGCGTTTAAGAAAAAGAAACAACTTACCTTTGTAGATAAAATATGCTCTACTTTATCCCTTAAAAGAGAAAATTAACGGAACTATTAAAGAATGAGATGGTCCAATGTAGTGTTCATTACACAGAAGTCTACAGTGAATAACTAGAATTAGCTATGAAGGAGACAGAGGAAGCTCATTTGAGAAGTCCTTCAGCCATTTAGTCTACACAAAGGTTTTGAACTCTAGACAACAGAAGAAATGGACGGGCCTAAACAGAGACCAAGTAAAAACATTGAGAATCCAAAGCAGATAGGAGAGAAATATTAAAAAGGATTAATGAGCCTTTTGTAAAGTGCAGCTAATTACAAGCTTGGATAGCTGAGACTAGAAGCAAGGAGGCTGTGTGAGCTGGGAGGTACATGGGAAATAGATAAAGAAGGAAGTCAGCGTGGAATTAAAAGGCAATTACCTACTTATTTGGGGTCTTTTGCTTTAAATTCTGCTACTGGCTACAGTGTAAAACTAATTACCGAAGTTTAGTCTGTGGGTAACCTTAGAGACCACATTATCAATTTTGTTTTAGGGAGTAATTTACTAGCCACCATTGTCTGACTTAATCACTGTATGCACTTGCTCACTGCAGAAGATACATAATTTCCTTCTCTTTACAACTTTAAAATATGTATGCATGCCCAGTCTAGACTTTTGCTCAGAAACTGATATTTGATGTGGTCATCATAAACTTAAAATAAAATCAATCAATTTCCCATTTTTAACTCCAATGTTTCTTCTTCTGCAATGTCACTCTTCTTGGATGAGAGCAATTATATTCATCTGAGAGCAAACTTCCGCAATATGGAAGCTTGTTGAAACCTTTTATGCATCATCACCCTATCAGGAGACTTTGGTAACCTTACATTTAAAATGGACATCCAACTCCACCCTACTCTCAGTTAGCACCATTTTCTTCCTAAGACTGAAATAGTTTGCTAACTTGACCCATGTCAATAACACAGTCCCTTTGATTGTGCTTCCGTGAAACTGCTCAGGAATCTTTTATCATACACTAACTCATGCCATCTACTGCACTATACTCTTAGTGATTTTATAGCTTACTCCTAGTAAAAAGCAAAGTGAACTACAGTGGCTGAAGAACTGTTAAAGTTTTGGTTTGACCTTAACAGTTTCTAAGCTTCTCTCTGATGATCTTCTCTCATTCTGTCTTCTAGTTGTGCAACAGCCACATCTGTTTCGATAGCATGGCCCTCCTAGCTATGTCTTCTTCCTGGGATATTTTTTCTTCCTCACATATTTAAATGGATCTTTTTTACCATTGTTAACTTTTACTCATTTATATTTTACTCAACTACCTTTATTTGAAGTTTCAACTCTAAACCTTTGCGTTTTTACTGTTCCTTCCTATTTTCTTTCATGATTTCACTTCATAGAACTTAAAATATGTTTCTTACTTCTTTTTATTATTTGTGATTCAGCTGTCTAGAACATAAGCTTCATAAAGGATCATTACTCATCCATACATACTTCCCAGGCCCTATAGCAAGCTCTGGCCAACAGTCAATCTTCAGTAACTTTCTCCTGAATTAGCTATATATCCTGCTTATGATTACATGAACATAAAGAGAACCTGACTCTGACTCATAGTGTCACTGAACATGACAAGTACCACCATGACTATTCCATTTATCAGAATAACAAGTCTGTAAAGAAGCATTCCAGAATTGCCCTAGAATTCTCCAATGTCCCCATGAAAAGAGTCCAAATTGAGCACAAACATTAGGAAAGGTGTGAATATGTTACAACAGAAGGATAATCTCAAGCATCTGGGGTTCCTATCCTTCCTGTTCTTTGATTCAGCATTCTAGTATAATACAGTAAGCCTTAGTCATTCAATCACTCTAGGAGAGATCTCATGAATGTCAGAATTTGTGCTTGTTTGTGATCCATGCAACTGACTTAAGAACAGTACCCAAAGGCTTCATGGAAGGAATGGCTGTTTTGTGAAAATGGTTGGCATCAGTTAAGTTAAATGGTAAGGTCAAAGATCAAAGTTATAAAACTAGGACCAGAATAAAATGATAGAGCCTAGGATATTCTCAGAATGAACAGAGGAATGGGACAGACCAAAAGATTGAATGAGCATGTTTGACAGGCTTCTGTTTCTGCTTATATTATATTATATTATATTATTACATCTATCTAAACAAGATTCTAAAAGGGAAAATATCCCCTACTTCATATCTCAAAGTATATTCTTACAAATAATTCAAAGTATGACTCCATTTGTCAGGCTATTAGATTAAGTAACTTAAATTCTTGACCATTCTTAAGAATAACTGAATGAGAATACTGTCGACTGTATTTTCCTAGTATTTCCAAATAGTTCATATAGACTGTGAAGTTTTAGAATTATCTTTACTCATCAAAGATGTGACTATGAAAAAACGCAGTGAGAGAAAAGAAACATTGTAGAGAAATACATTACTGAGGCATGACTTTTAAAGTTGTAGTTCAGTCTTATAAAGAATATAATGAGTGTTAAAGATCTCTTTGTCAGATTTTTTTTCAAGACAGGGTTTCTCTGTATAGCCCTGGCTATCCTGGAACTCACTGTATAGACCAGGCCGGCCTTGAACTCAGAACTGCCTGCCTCTGCCTCCCAAGTGCTGGAATTAAAGGCATGTGCCACCACTGCCCGGCTTTTGTCATGTTATTAAAATAATTCCAATGTTCTTTTAAAAGGGTGAAGAGGGCCTTTTAGAAGCCATTCTTTATTTCTACCAGTAGTGATATACCATAAATATAAAATGTATCATATTTCCAAAAGGTATTTCCTTTACCATCTTACCTATTAGTCAAGAAGAATTATCTAGGCTGAAAGTTCTAGAAAGCACATTTAATTAGCATGGGCACAGTGTTATGGAATTTATAAGACAGAGATTATTACCATTATAAAGACAGAAAAGAATGCTTCTAAATCTTGCATTGTATATAACATTGAAAAAAAAACAAATTTTATGTGCCTAGACAACATTACTTATCCCCTGGTATTTGCACACTGGTTATTGTTGGTCGAATCTGTTATCCTGACCAAATAGATTTACTTCTTAAAAATTCTGGACAATGGATATGCTTCAACCAAATGAATAATTTTAGCAACTTACTGTTTGGTACGTGGGGTGGGTGTTTTCTCAGAATGTGTGAGCCTTCCTTTCCATTCTCCTGGCAATCACTTTCTGTTCCTACCCATTCTCCTGCTTTGCCCAAGTCTCTTCCAAGTTTTGAGGTTTTTATTGTTATTTCGTTTGGTTGTTTAGTTTCTTTGCTTTTATTTTGTAATTCCTCCAGTGTTTTATCAGCCTCCACTTCATTAGTGTACTTTCTAGAAGATTAAGGATTTCATGTATGACTATTTGTCTACTTGGTCAGACACTGCTGCAGGTGTTGCCTTACTCGGTGGTTAAGGCTCTGGTTATTTTGGGCCTTTTCCATTTTGTTTCTGGGAATTTTATGTTCACATTTTGCTTTAGCATGCTTTCTCCTTTTAAAGAAATGCCTGTGTAGTCTATGTTATGTCTCTGCCTGTCCCTCTGCTTTTATTCTGCATTACTCAGTCTCTCTGTTTCTCATCTCTAACTGGATTCCAGGAAACGAGCAAGCTGATGATCTAGAACTCACGCTTGGAGGTCCATTACCTCATTCCATCTTTCTACCAGGAGAACCTAAGCTCCTTAGTAATGAGGCAATACAATCCAGTCAAAAACAGGTTCTTCAAAAAGCTTTATATTTTATCCATTATTACTGCCCTCTAATGGCAATTTTGGTGTCTGTCAACCAAGAAAGTATAGTTTGGCCTAAGTAGAGTGCCCTGTGCTTGCTGTCAACACCTAGCTCGTTAACTAGAATGGAGGTGTAAGGGAATGAGTGTCTGTGTATCTAATAGAACCACACTCTATGTTTTCTAATATATTAATGCAATTTCAAATTCTATAATGTTATTTTACATCTAAGTAAGTACCTAGGAGATTATACTGACATACAGCTACCAATATGACTTACTATATTAATTAGACTAATGAACCTGTCACTGTTTTCCTGTCTAAGCAAATACTACACAATTTCTTTTTCTGTATGGATGCTTCTGTGTGCAGATTCTCTGTATTGTAAGTGAGAATCTCAGGGTTCTTTTTACTTTGTAGATGAATGGCAGTAATATTTATTATATCAGTGAACAGACCTCCCATCTTGAATTCATCCAAAATCATGTATTCATGGACTAATACATAAATATATGTCAACAGCTTTTCTTTGTTTTGTAACTTGAACCTGATAGCTGCCATACATATCTGAGTAAGTATAAAAAGAAAATGAAACTCAGGCAAGAGCACGGGTATGGAAAATAAGAAAACATGAAGAACATGAAGAACATAAGATGTGAAATGGAAGCAAGACACAGGAGCTGGTCTGTTTCTGCTCTTTTTATTTTTTTAAAGAGTGATCCTTTCAGTAAGCATGCTAATGGAAACAGGAGGGATTTGTGAATATTTTTTATACACACACAGCTTTCACACACAAAATACATAATTGGAGTTAAAGAAAAAATCTCTCATAATAAAATGCTTGACATCAAGCTGGAGTGTACAAATGCTCCAGGAAAGAGCTACTGAGTTCACCAGTCGCCTTCTTATCTTTGAAGATGCACCTGGGCACACAGCCACAGAGAGTTTACCTGAGGGAATCAGCAGCATGGCATATAGGAAGCCCATGGCAACAGATCAAACAGATTCTGTGCTGCATTTCCAGGCCTGTCTGGGGCAGCCTTCTGTGATTTGAAAAAAAATTATCTAGTTTCATTTCCCTAATCGAAATTAGTGCAGCAGAAAGGTGATCCTTGCCCAGGGTCACAGAGTCAATAAAGAACCAGTGTTAGGGACAAAAGATATGCACATAACGGCAAATGTTTTTACTGATGTTTGAGGCTATGGATATCCCTTATAATAATTCTAGAAAAGAAAATAGCAAATTTATTTCATACTCTTATTTCTGCCCAAACCAGCCCACTTAATAGATACTCTTAGAGGGTGCAAACTTGCCTTAGTAAGGAGAAGAAAAGTGAGAAAGAGAGACAAAGTAGAGCCAGCATGATAAATGTAGAAAGTTGCTTGGTTTTGTAAATGATTATTTAAGAGGAAATACTATAAATCCTTTTCATGGTATAAAAGAGAGTGAGTTAAAATTGAATATTTGCATGCACAGAAGGCCAGCTCTAAAAGATTCTTCGGCCATGATATAAATCGTTTTAAGTATCACTTTTCAATAAAATATGGGAAGAACTTTAAATAAGTGGTTCTAGCAGACACCAGTCCTATGTATTAAACAATCCTTTTACACTTGCTCCAAGGTGCTATTCAATTCATGTTAGTAGGCTTTATTATATCTTCAAAAACTATATTATCCTTTGAATCTCAATTTGTCTCCCCTCAAATCTATTTGGCTGATGTTAAAGGTGAAACCTGATATAACCCACTGGAGCATGGATTCAGAAAAATGGAAAATTCAGTCTGTATCACTTCCGACTTAAAAAGCAGCTAATAAAAGTGACTTTGCAACCATAGTCCCCTGACTCCTCTTTCCCATTTGAAAGTGTCCTGAGTGGGAAAGCCTCCAGCTAGCCATAATAATATCCATGATATGCACTTGGCTAGCATCAATTACAGTGTAATTTCTAGAATAAAAACAAGAAAATCAGACTATGAAAAGAGCACATTTAGACAAAAAAATTTAGTGTCTGAAGATAACATAACTTTCAGTGTCAATTTTAACCTGTGAGATGAGATCTTTTGATGCTCCCAAGCTGTTGAGACGATAACTTTCTGTTATCACCAAAGATTTGCTGATGTCTCTTCTCTGACTATCAAATCTTATTATCTGTAATGAATATTAATGCTTGTACCCTCAAAAACCAAACCATTTCTACTGTATAAAGGATGCACTGGCTGTATCTAATATTTAGAAATGAATTTTTTTTGCAGAAGTATTCAATGTCATTTTGTTATACATTTTGAATGTGGGTTTCATTCCTATGATGCACTTCGCTCTCTACATTCACTGAGATTATAAATTGTAGTCTCAAACTTTCTCTTCCTGGATGTAAGAGCCCAGATACATATTTTAATATAATGTATAAACTGTCTGCTCTAAGTCGTAATTTAAGTTTTATCAAATTAAGGAAGCTGCTAGTGTCTGCAACTTGACTTCACCCCAGGGTTTATGTCCTCAAGTGCAGGGCAGATAGACAGTGCTGTGCCAATCAGTTTCAAAACTGGTAAAGCTCAGAGAGAAGGTAGAGATAAAGAGATAGAATGCCGCTGGTTGATAATAATTTACATGTAAGCTTTATAACTCCGAGATCTACAGGATCTATCCAGAGGGCAGAAAAAGGAAAAGACATCTCCATTTATGTAGTTCCTTATATGACCTTCAAAGCACCTCAAGGAGATTGGAAGGTTGAAAACACATGTCTCTTTGTTATCTGTAAAATAGTAAAGTATTACTAGTGTCACTTTTGACAACTAGCAATACATGAAGCAGACTTCCAAACCAGCCACTGTTTGGGTAAAGGTGTCCTTGTTGTAAATCAGGAAGGCTAGTGAAACTCATTTCCTGGAAATTTTACAAAAGATGAGATGAAATGTCCAAAAGGGAGCTGAGTCTTTCGGAATTCTAAATATTCTATTATTTTACTCTTGCCACAGCAAGTATAGAAATATTTCTTGGATATTTGACATATGACAGACATTATGTAACCTTCTAGACCCATAATCATACACTGTAAAATAATAAGTGAAGTTTTCATACTACCTATGAAGTAAATGCTTCCTTAATTTACACTTAACAAGGGGAGATAATGAAGCCCAGAATGGCTCCTTAAAGTCAGTAGTGGGCCAGGAACTCAAATTTGTATGAACTCAGAAGTTCTATGTGTTCTGGGTAAATTCAGAGGTAGACATTACAATTTCCCTAAAAGTGCTAGGAATACCTTGCTACAGACTACAGAATGAAAATCATTCAGAACTTTGGTCATTTAAAATTCAGAACTGGGGACTAGAGAGATGGCTCAACAGTTACAAGCAATGACTCATCTTCCAGAGGTCCTGAGTTCAACTCCAAGAAACCACATGGTGGTCCACAATCATCTGTAATGTGATCCAATGCCCTCTTCTGATGTATGTGAAGACAACTAATGTGTATATTCGTGTGTGTGTGTGTGTGTATACTTTAAAATTCAGAACTATTCTAAAAGTCCCATTTCAACAAGCTATTTATTCTTGGAGTTTTCTAACATAGATAGATAGATAGATAGATAGATAGATAGATAGATAGATAGATAGA
>NW_021604766.1:4227915-4228584 GCF_004785775.1 Grammomys surdaster
AGATAGATAGATAGATAGATAGATAGATAGATAGATAGATAGATAGAGCTAGATTATAGATAGATGATAAATATATAGATGATAGATGATGCAGTATAGATAAACATGACAGATGATAGAAAAATAGATGGATGAATAGGTAGATAGATAGATAATAGATAGATAGATAGATAGATAGATAGATAGATAGATAGATAGATAGATGTTCTTGTGTTTCATTCCAGGGTGGTCTAAAACTCACTATGTAGCCTCAAAGACAGCAATTCTCCTGTGTTGCCTCTAGTTGTAGCAGCCTCCTGTCTTGTAAGCATGAATCATCAATTTAATAAGAATATATCAATTATATTTCAGAGAACAGATATGGAAATTAATTCATAACATGATTTTGTTCATCACAGAGCTTTTGTGTGGAAGATAAAAATATTTAGACAGTTTCCTGATAGTGTGACCTGTGTACTAAAGACAGTACACAGTGCCAAGAAAGAAACTGAGAAAGAATTTATTTCAGACAAAAATCAGTATTGACTCTTTGTATGCACAAGTCAGCAAGAATTAGTTTGGAATGCATATGTTTATCTCAAAAGTATCTACCTGTCAAGCAAACAGATAGTTGGAGAGAGGGAGGGAGAGAAGGAGAAAGAGAGGGGGGAGGGAGAGGGAGAGGGAGAG
>NW_021604766.1:4228984-4242682 GCF_004785775.1 Grammomys surdaster
AGAGAGAGAGAGAGAGAGAGAGAGAGAGAGAGAGAGAGGAAGAGACAGAGACAGAGACAGAGAATGAGAATACAGTGATATTACATTTAAGATTAGCAAGGAGGACATGGTGATTGAGAACAGGAAAGATGTCTACAGCCACACCAGCCTGAACATGCCCAGTCTTCTCTGATCTCAAGAAGAGGAAAAGCATTCATGAGCAAGTGGCATTCAATCAACTGAAAGCAAGTGATTTGCATGCTGTGGCATTGTTCTGACCCACTGTGTGTGATTTCATAGTATATTTCTCAGTCTTCGAGAAGGGAACATTTTTTTTTTCGTTACACCTTTATAATTACAGCAGGAATGAAGGCTTATAATTCTGAGTGGATTCTCATTTTAGAAATGTCATAGCTCACACCAAGCAGCTGCCAGGCACATTAAGCCAAATCTTAAACTGAGCAGTCCTTGGAATAAATGTAGTGTGTGAATTTTGTCATTGTTCTCTCCTCCTGCAGAAATATTAGTGTGTCTGCATTGGAAGTCTGTGAAATATTTCCTTATAGTCCATTATTGTACTGAAAAAAAGTCCAATGTTTCATAATACATGCTTTTTTGCCAATTTGCATATCAGATTTTTGAGATTGGTAGCTATCTAGAATTAATAAAATCTCTAAATACAGCTTTTAATGACCATTTATTTTTTTAATATTGTATCTAGTTAAGGTCTTCTGACTCTAAATTATTGACACCGTCCCCCCCAAATACAACAGTATATTATACAGATATTGTATATGTTAGACCATTTATATCTTCAGACAATATTAAATAAATTTCCAAAGCATTGAATTCTCACTAATTATATGGGCAGTGTAGAAACATTCTAATAAACATTCTCTAGGCAGAAAGCCAGCATATCATAACACTTGTAATATGTGGTATTTCAATATCTGGACTGATGCCCCCTGTTTCTCTAGAGCAGTGCTTCTCAAGCTTCCTAATGCTATGACATTTTAATATAGCTTCTTAATGATGTGGTGATCCCCAACTATGAATTTAGTTTGTTGCTACTTCCTAATTGTAATGTTGCTAGTATTATGAATTATAATATAAATATCTGATATGCAGGATGTCAGATATATGACCATATGCAAGGGTTGTTGGAGCTCAAAAGGGTTGTGACCCTCAAGTTGAGAACCACTAGTCTATTCATAGATTATTCATAAAAAGATTAAAGGCAGTGTCTCTATCTCCAGAATGACCAGCTCTCCCTGTGGGACTACACCTTCTTCACCTGGTAGTAGCTGAGTCACTTACCCTATGGTCTTTACTCTCTGTGTATAACCTCAAATTGGTTCTATTTCTTTAAGCCTCCATAAAAAGATATTTTTCCCTTTCATTTTTTCTCCTGTTATATCTAGCTTTCCAATTTTCTACTCCCCTAGAGTTCAGTTATCTGCTGCACAGCATCAAGTCCTGCAGTCAAAGAAGGAAAATAGCAGATATAAATGTGCTGTGAAGAGAGTAGGCTACTGTAGCTTCTTGGAATTGAAGATGGAGAATACAGAGGAAGAAGCATAGACTTAGGCAGGGTATTATTGGATACCTACTTGTTTTCTGCTTCTAATTACTATCTCCAGTAATCCTAAAGCTTTTCATTCATTTTTGTATGCTTTGTTTAAAAAAGAAATACTTAAGATCCTTAAGATTTCTTTTACACTAAAATCAATGAGAGTATTTTGAAGGGAGAGCTTGTCTTTGCTGATTTGGGGCCATCAGACTCCACAATTTAAAACTATTGAGAATGCAGGAGCTGAGTGTAATAGTTGCAATTAAATAGGATGGCTTCAAAAAGTTTGCAATTTCCTATGCTGGCTGCCAGTAGGTAGGCATGCCATTACTCCAATTCATGAATGCTTGAAAGATAAGAGTTGTACTAAAACCAAAGTAGGGTTCCACATACATATGGTAAATTTTTTCAGAAATAACATATTCTTTATTTACTTGTGATTTACTCTCTCATACCAAAAAACCTGCTAGATATTTACAGTTAAGGTCTCATGTCTTTAAGTTACTCACAATAAATTATATAAAACAAATTTTAAAAAAGAGTTGTGAAAAGTAGCATAGACAAAAGGCTGTATTTTAGTCAGAATTTCTTTCCTTATCATCTATTGATTGAGAATGAAAAAGCATAATACTTCTGTTATAAACAAAATAAAGTAAATAATAAAATGAATTAAGAGTTGGTGAAGATAAAGGAAGAGCTTTCTGGAGAGGAGGAATTTGCGAGAACTCTACCCAGACAAAACCATAAGACTCAGCGTTCTAGTCTGTGAACTCCTGACATCCAACTTCTCACCTATTCCTGGAAATTTCTCTTTATAGACACCTGTTAATGAAGAACCGTATAAGGTTTGTTTTTTTGTTTGGTTTAGTTTCCATTGATTTATTCACTCATTGGCTACATCCCAATTGCAGCCTCACTCTACGACCCCCCTCGCCCAGCACCTCTTCTCATTTCCCCTCTCCTTCTCTGCTGAGAAGGAGGAGGCAGCCCTGTGTATCAACCCATCCTGGCACATCAAATAACAGCAAGACTAGGCACATACTCTCCCACTGAGACCAAACAAGACAGATCAGTTAGATGAACCAGATCCACAGGCAGGAACAGATTCAGGGGCAGCCCCCTCTCCAGTTGATGGGGGACCCACATGAGAACCAAGTTGCACATCTGCTACATATGTGTGCAGGGGTCTTCTGTCTAGCCCATGTATGCTCTTTGGTTGGTGGTTCAGTCTCTGGGGACCCCAAAATAAAGGGTTCAGGTTAGTTGACTCTGTTGGTCTTCTTATGGATACTCTATCTACTCTAGGACCAGTCCTTCGCCCAACTCTTCTACAAGATTTCTGAGCTCCCTCTAATGTTAATCTGTGTGTCTCTGCATTTGTTTCATTCAGCTGTTGGGTGGAGCCTCTCAGAGGACGGTTATGCTAGGCTCCTGGGCTTTATTGTGGATTTACTTTTTAGGGCCTGACATGTAGAAATCGAAATACTCACCACTTAGATCAAAATTGTCCTAGAACACAGATTTGTAAAATGAAGACAACTGTATATGACTGCAGGCTGTTTCTGAATTCAGTGAGATAATGCATGGAAAGTGTTTTCTTGGCTTCTTAGCCTTCAGTTACGTCTGGTACAGGAGCACAGCAATTAGAAGTAGCATTAGATCCTGTTATTTTACTTCTACCTGGATCTACATGTCCCCTTTTAGGCATCAGAAATGGTCTAGTTTTAGAATTGGACAGAAAGCACAACTAATCAAACTGCAGAGTGGTGGAGCTAAGCTCCAACTCATGTCTACAAAACAATACCCATACCCAATATTCAGAAAACATTGCTGAAGAGAGAGTAGAAAGATGGTGAAAGCCAGAGAGGATCAAGGAGTTTGCTGCGAGGTCATTTTGACTTATATTTCCCTAAGTGCTAGAGATGATATCTTTTGCAATATTTATTTGCCACCCTAATTTCTTTTTTGAGAACTCTTTTTTTTCTTTTTTTTTTTTAAGGCCCCTGGCCTATTTGTTGACTGGATTAGATTTGCTTGTTTGTTTATTTAGGTTTTTGATTTGTTGACGTTTGACAAATATATAACTGGCAAACATTCTCTCCCTTTGTGTGGGTTCTCTCTTCATTCAATTGCTCTTTACTGTGCAGAAACTTTTCAGTTGTAAGAAATTGCACTTGTCACTTGTTGGCTTCAATTCTAGAGGAAAGAAATTCTATTTAGAATCTTTCTTTCTACATCTATAGATATCTATAGGATACTGATGATGTTCCCAAAGGATGAAACTAACTCTGTATTGATGAAGACAGCATGTTCTTCAGGCACAGGACCTGGATGATCCAGGTTGAATCCATGTAAACGCTTCCTCTATGAGGTCTCATTTTCAGAGTTCCAGAAGATGTCATACAGGGTTCCAAGGGAGGGAAGTATCCAATATTTATATCTAGCTATTACACATGTGAACTATTCTATAAATTCAACCCTTGCTACAACTTAGGTTGTTTTTGGTTTTGATGTACTATGTTAGAAGTTATCTTAATGTTTCTGGAGAAACATTTAAGTCACTGTCACACTAGTACCACTCTAGTTAAACACTGAATTTTTTAAAGATATTTGACCACCACAAAATGAGTGTCTATTCTCTTATTTAGAAAGCCATTGTGAGTTAAGTATAATTGTGTTCAGAGTCATCTATGACAGGGAGAGTGATGGCTGCATAACAATCAACTTCTAATCCACAGGACCTTTAAATATGTTACCTTAGACTCTTATGAATAATCCATGTTAGTTTAAGGCACTAAAAAGGAAAAGAGGGGGACAGGTGAGGACATTAAAGAAAGAGATAAGGACAGCAGAGTGTTGATCAAGGCAAGGCTATATGGAAGTTATCTCCCCCAGAGTCTGAAGCACGAATAACCTCTTAAATTTTAATTGAGATTTTAGAATACTAGAATAAATGACAGTTTTGTTTGTTTGTTTGAAGCCACAAAATTGTTTGGTAACTTGTTAAAGCAGTTACTGGATGCCAATCCACAATCCATTCTGGAAGCATGGGAATATTAGAAGATAAAACTAGTCACCTTAGCCAAGACCTCCAATAATCAATCGCACATAGCATATCCAAGTTTTACTCTCTGCTGTTGAGAAGACTGAAAGAATAATAACAAGGTGTATTCGTTACATGTTAATAAATGCTGACTCTTCTTCCTATTGAAAACATTAATAGCTACTAAAATAAAAATTTTACATTAACTTAACGAATACATTTTTATAAAATTACTTGAAGCACTGTGCAACAAAAGTTATTTATTGCATTCATCCTTTCAGTCTCCCTCAAAAAATGCCTCCCCCTAAATTTGCTTATTTATCCACTTGAACATTTATTTAAAAAAGACAATATGCCTGGTGGCATTGCAGACACTAATGACGTAGCAGAAATATAGCAAAAAGTGATCTTTCCTTCAAGGAGTTTTTCTTGTTACAAGGGCAGTTTAAATAATAAACAAAACAATAGTTATGGTATTAAAAACATATATATAAGGAATGCTTGTAGATTGGGAGGTAAATGTAAATATAAAAATAAGGACACAAAGAAGCTTTATCCAAGAGGTGGGATTCAAAAATGTATATCTCAGAGCTAGATTAGAACTTATTTGAGGGGAAAGCTGGCCTGAGACTTATGTTTCCAGGCAAAGTTCATGCGGCTGTTAAACACATCCAGTACCCCATCTACCTTGTTCAACTGACTTCTCAGTGACAGCTCTCATTCTGCCACCCTGTATTCCTTGACTCTGCAGTGTATCCATTTTCTTATGCCTTTTCTCTGTTATGCTAATAAATTTAAGCTCTATGAAAAGAGCTAGAAATATCTTTGCCCATTTTACTTACTACTGTATCATCAGAATCTCTGGAAGTTCCTAGGAATATATATAGTAGGATACTGACAAATATTTATTCAATTAACAATTAATGAATAATATGATTTGAAAGAATAAATTAGAATCAAGTGCTTATTGATATGTTATTGTTAATAGTATTTTGTTATAACCATGATGATAGGAAGTCATGACTTCCAAAGCCTTCACTCCCTTTCTGTTTAAAAATTTTAGATTACTATATAGTTTTAATACAAGGAAAATAATTTTTCTTCCACACAAAAATGTCCTTTCCCTTCTCTTTTCAACTCTAATGATTTTAAAGAATATTTCAATATAAACACATGTCAACTATGGATAATGACTTAGATTTGATCAGATGTTCCCTTCTATTCTGTGTACTGTTGCTCTAACTATGCAGAAGTGAACTGAGTGTTAAAATATATACATTAGAAATCAAGAAAATAGTATAGCCATCTGTGAATTTTCAAAAAAAACCTACAAAATGTTCAAGTTATGAAGGCATTAGGAAATTGAATTCATGAGTACAAATGAGTGGAGACTGGGCTTCTAAAGAGACATTACAGGTTAAATGAAGCCAAAGGCATACAAACACTCAGGTTAGTGCAGTAGAGACTCCACTCCAAGGTGGAGGGAGGCTGCATTGACCTTGTGGGATCCAAGCTGTTCCTACAACAAAGGAAGAGGGGAGCCTTTTATTCCTGTACTGCTATTTGAAGGATAAGCCTGGAAATATTTCAGGGTCTCTAGATATAATTTCAAACATTTTTATGCATTTTTTTGCAGCAAAACTATCTGCTTATTCTAATACCTGCTAGCATTTATTCTATTTGGAGCTCCTATCTTGCCCAGACCTCTTGGTCTGGTAGTAAGGGTGAGAGCTGTAGCTGTTCAGAGAATACACGATTAGGCATGGAAGAAAGTGCACATGTTTTAATGAGTAACAAGCTAAAGGGCCTTCTGCCTTTGTGTATCATTCTCTCACCTCTACTATTTTTGAAATCATTAAATAAAAGCATTGTGCTGTTTATGATAACCTGATTTCTGACCTGCCTAATATTAGTCAAGAGTGATAAAGCTATAGAAAATGATGTGCACTATATACTTACTGAGAAACAAGTCATTAGTTAAGTTCCTGAGGATAGGGTTTTATTTCTCTCACAGTGGCTTAAAAACACATGCCTTACATTTAATGGGTGGCAGATTTAAGGGTTCAAGGTCTTATTCACATTCTGTCTTCTTGTGATTGTCGCCATCTCATGGATTTTTAATATCTACAAATGAGATGAGGTATGTCAAACAGTTAACATAGCTGTTAGCATCTATCAGCTGTTCAACAAGCATGTTATTCATTTATCCATGAGTGAATGGGGTTAGAGAAGGATGTCTGAATGGATGCTGAGACCACATAAAGATATTCCCATGTCCTGTGTGAAAAGATACAAATGACAGCTTCATGTGTTGACTGATTTTGTTGTCTCCATTGCAATGTGTGTGTCGTGATAACCTTAATGCAGTTTAAGTTCCACAAATCATTCAGCCTTAGAATCAAACATTCATATGTTAAGTAGGTATTCCTCTAGAACAATATGCACTGTATTTTGGTTCTTTATGTAGGATTCTGCATGCATATGACTTACTCGGTTTAGAAAAAAATAACCAAGCAAGTGCTTTTAAAAAGTAGCCTATTAACAATGCAAAACAGAAGGAACAAAACAATTTCACTTGATACAAGAAGCAAGCAAACTAACTGAGTATTTGTAAGCAGACAAACTGAGTCTAGAAAGAGGACAAAGGGAAGATGTTTTCTAGTTTCTAGAGAAGCCTCCTAGTTGCCATTTCTATTCTACCCCAGACCATCATAAAATAGATTAGACCTATAGTTCTCAGAGCATCATAGTGCTTGGAGAAAAACCTAATTCTTGCTCCAAAAATGAGAAAAATAAAATATATGGCTTGTCCAGAAAGGAAATTCTCTAGCTTATGGGCTTGAATCATCAATATCTAGCTCTAGGTTTTTTTGGAGTTAGGACACAAATGAAGGCACCAAGATGTCCTGTACTCCAAACCTATTGTACTCTGTCCTCCATATTGCACAAAGAAAGTACATTTCCAAGAAACTCAAGTATAGGTAGGAGAAAATGAAATCCACAACTCTTCACACATAGGAAAAATGTTCCCCATAGAGAGAAAAGATATGACTGCTTCAGCAACCTAATATTTTTGTGAGTCCACCTTTCTCTCAGATTAACCTAAGTTCTCTTTTAACCTGAAGGGTGATGATTTTAGTAAATCTAAAGTCAACTGTATGGAATAAGTCAGAGCAAACTTATTTTTCCAGCATAATCAGCTAGACAACTGGGGAAATATGTAAAACAACTGTCCACACATTACACAGCAGAGTATGCCTGAACTTCATTAGAGGAATGGAAACAGATGCGGCAAACCCAATGATCACAGAACTTGTGCTTAAGGATAAATTTCTTGTTCCCATATTAACATGGGGATTTTATAAGGTGGCCTTAAAAGAATTAACAGATATGAATTAGGGACTGTGGAAGCTGAGGAGCCTAGAATTTCCAAGCAAAAAGAACTGGAAAGGAAGGAATTACTCTAAGAAAACCAGCTGAACCATCTGCATACTTCTTCCTTTAACTGTCTTCTAAGTCAGTAAAACTGTATACACTCAAGTTGAGATTCCACAATCTGAAAAGATACTAAGTAGGCATTCCTAATAATGATTGGGAACTATTCCCACACTCATCCAAGACTGAGAGAACCTTGAGCTCTGGCTGCATAAAGAATCCTGTTGAATAAATAACCTCATAGGTAAATAGAATCCAAGAGGATATGTAGCAGCCCAAACATGTTGCAGGTAGCACCATGTCCAAAGGCCTTGCAGATACCCAAAGTTGGGATGCTGCACTCTCTCTTGGTTCTGTGAGCAGCACTGTTGGAGAGCTGCTCCAGTATCAATAATTACTTTTCATACTTTACTACAAGTAGGCTCTGGAAATGGATTGCCTGCATCCAAACCTCATTTATAACACTTTTGGGTTATGTATCCTTTGTCAAAATTACCTAATTTCTGTTAGTCTATTTTCATCAATAAATAGACACAATTAAAGTTTCCAAGGGTAATTAATATTTTAAGGAAATAAAATGGGCACATCAGTTGGGAAATGTTAGATTAATTTCTGGCATGTACCATATTCCATAACTTCTGGCTTTAATAGTGAAGTCTTTATTATTTCATATTTCATGTAGTGTACAGTACAGTGCTTTATTTATAATCAGTGATCTAGAAATGTCGGATAAGATAGAATATAAAGAGTCAATAATCCAAAATGTGTAACGAAGCTGTAGAGGTCCAAACAATCACCTTAGTTAGGATTAGAATTAATAACATGTATCTTCTACCTCTTAAAAATCTATAAAAGAAGCTCCACTCTGTTATAGGATTAGAGCATCACAATTTGTGGTAGTGGTGTTTTAAAAGTGAATTAGACAAAAAAAATAATTTTCAACACTTAGAGAAAATCTTTTCTGATTGATTTAATATGTTTGAGCTTACACGGAATTGTTTCCTGGACAAATGCCTACATTCATCTTGATTCATATCACAAGTGATGGCTGAAAGATATCTTAATTCTCAGCTCTGTGGAAGTTTCTGGTCATATCTGGAAATGAAATCAGTTGCATAATTATTATTAGAAGTGCAACTAAAAGTGCAGGAACTGTAAATGGGAAAGTTGGATTTCATTTAGGTAGAAAATGTGGCTTTATGTAGTATGTGTAGTGGAGTGGTGATTACTGCACCAGATTACTGTACCAGACAGAATAACTATGCATCATGATCTTCATTATGTTGAGTCTTTAAATGTACAACCTTATTTTTATTATCTACATTTCCTTAAGAATAAACAACAAAGGCATCATATGGAACTAGTCACATTTCTTTGAGGTCATATTAATCATTCATCCCATATCTGATTCCCATCTGAATCCTACAGATTATTTTTTAATACATTTAATTTTTTTTCCCTTTGGAGACAAACAACTTGATTGTTCCAAATACTTTTAAGGAATTCTTTTTTTTTCTTTTAATTATAATAGTGTTTCACTCACATCACTATTGTCCTACATTACTTTTGATTTCATTACCCATGGTTCTCACAATCTATCATGTTCCAAGACACTCAGTCAAAAAAATCAGCAGAATAATTTGTTGTTTTAAATTTCACACCAATTAGAACAGCATGATAGATTCTCAGCTCCATATGACGCCCTAAGATATGTATTTCCTGTTATTCAGTGTGTTTGTACTCTATATGCTACATGCCCAATAGGCATCACGTATCTCAATTACTATTTTGGCTATCGTGTTGCAAAAGTACTTTCCCTCAACTACTTACCTGATATTTCATTTAATAAGCATTACAAAATGCAAGAGTGATGCTGCAGATTTAAATATGTTACAAATAAGTGTTTGCTCTCAGCAAAAACTGTGAAAGTTTTTAATTCAATACGGAAAAAGCAAAATATGAGATGCTGAGGTTATTATGATGTCCAATAAAATATATTAGGAAGGAAAAGATCCTATATTCATGTAACTTTTATTGCATAATTTTCTTTTTATATACATTTATTGAGTTTGGTCGGGAGCTCATGCCACTGTGCATATGTGGAGACTGAAGAGAACTTACAAGAGGTTGTTTTCTCCTTTCACAGTGTAGATGCTGGGGATCCAACTTAGGTCATAAGGGTTTGGGCTGAAATAACGTTTATCCTATGAACCATTTACTGACCCCATTACTTATAATTACTAGTAGTTATTAGTCTGCTAAGATGATTTATAGATTAAAATTCTTGGAGACGTGTATATAGAGAAAAATTTAATACATGTATAAACTATTATAAATATATATAATATATATACATTCTCTCTCCTTTTGTTCATCCCTCCTTCCTTTCCTATATTTTTTAAATCACATTTTTGATAAATACCTAATTAACTTTTTTGGTATGATGTTCATGACAATATCTCATACTTGATGTCTACCCAGCCTTTCTACTTCTGATTTCTTTCTCCATTGTCTTTAAACCTTCCCAATTACATTGCTTTCTAAAAAGTAAATGTGAATATGCATACACATATACTTTCCAGGTTTTGAAAGTTTTGGTATAATTCTGTTGTTAAGGAATTAAGAACTGAACTTTCACCCTGTCCCTGTTCCTGCTCCTGTCGGTTTCTTGTAAGTTCCCCCTTTGACACTCTCAGGACCATCTCTAAAGGCAATACCACTTCTGACATTATCAGCACCATCTCTACAGGGAATACATCTCTGCTCCTTTGAGAATTGCATTTTCCCTGAATTTTTTTCACATTTTCTATCTCTGTTCAGTTCATTTGTATACTTAAGCATCAACTCCAAATATAAATACCATAACTGTCTTGAGGTAATATGCATGAAAAAGTATATCTGAGGTTTACCAGGTGCAATAATTTCTACAACAGCATAATAACATCCTGGAAACCCATCCAAACTTACACCATCCAACAATATCTCAGAATAGGAAACTACAAGGAAATACAAATGACAAAATGCATATATAGCATGTCCTTCAGAAACACAATAATGAACTATCATAAATGAATTACTGCCTTTCATATCCCATTGTATGCTAGAGTACACATTGCTGCTTTTATTTCCTCAGTATTTCTCCTTTCTTTGAGAAAAGACAAATCCCACTGACAGCATGTACCTTTGAGAGAGTTCCCTATTGCCCTATATCTCAGCCTCCTTGAGCTAGTGTATCTCCGACCCAACCCAAGTGAATCAAAATCCTTTTGGGTAATTTTTTTCAAAGAGACTCTGATGAAAAACTACCCTCTTCATACCTCAGAAAGATATGGGAACTGACAGCACTTTGATAGGAAAATTCAAGAAATTCAAGATATACTAGGCCCAGAAGAGTAGAGTGGGCTTGGGGTCCCACCGCAAGAGAAGGAGTGGCAATAGCCTTAAACTTATTTAAGTCCACAGTAGAAATTGCCAGGAATCATTCCTGTGCTTTGTTTATTTCATAATTTACATGGGTTTTTTTTTGCCTAAGTTATTTTTATATTGTTTTGAACGATCTCCAATCAGATAGATAGATAGATAGATAGATAGATAGATAGATAGATAGATAGATAGATAGATAGATAGGAGATAGCTCCATATTATAGAGTTTGATCCAACCTGTGTTTGCATTCTAATCAATGAAACTAGAAACAAAGTTTTAACTCACTGTAAACAATTCACTCCTTACTGTCTCTCTCAAGCTCTTACTTTGCCAGTTAGACATGTTACTGGAACACTAGTGAAATGTCTTGAAATATTATACTGCTTTATAAGAATTTGAGAACAATTTTAATACTTGTTATTACACATTCTTCAGTAAGAAGCAATTGCTAATGCAGTGAAATAAATTAGAGTGGGATGTGAGTTAATTTTTACAGAGCTGAAGGGAGAAAATATTTTAAGTAAATTTCTGAAGTATGGTTTGATAGTGATTTCAAAGTGTGTTTCAGATATAAGGTCATAAGTAACTGAAGTCTGTGTCTCACTGGATCATAATATGTAGAACAGTCTAGCTGCTCTTATTACACATAAAATGCTTTCACAGTCTTTGCAGAATAAATGGAGAAAAAGAATTGGAATAATTTTATTTTTACCCTAACAAGGACCCTCAACTTTTGCCTCTAATTTTTCCTGTGTGTGTAAATGAGGCTCATGATGTCTTTTAGCTTCTACTGATGCTAAATAAATCTAAGACATATTTGAAGTGTGCATTAATTTTATTTATTTTCTCAAAGAGATAAATAAGTGAGCACACCTAAACTTGTTGTATCTCCTGTACATAACAAAATGTCTGTAACATCCATGCTAAAAGTTCACTGCCAGCAGGGTGTTCTTAATTATAGCTTTTAGCCGTTACTTAAAACAACATGCCCTTTTTTGTCTTAAATTATCCTTGGGACTTAGAGTACAACTGGCTTTCTTTGAGAAGTCTCACTACCATTTGTTCCAGTAAATAATAATAAAGTTATTATATGTAACTTAGAGCTTTGACTCCATTTTAGAAGCCACCATCAAAGAATTTATGAATAAATGCACTAATTTAGAAGAATGAAAACATGCATAGAACACATTTTAGTTTCCTAGATTGTGAAATGGAAGAACAACAGCTGACCAGAGTGGACAGGGGAGTGGGAGAGATAGAAATAAGTGTTTTCACAGGGGAAGAGCTGTGTCTGTGCACATGGAGAACGGGGCAACCTTAGCTATTATCTGCAGTTGTTCCCTCTCTTAACTTTTGAAACGGTGTTTCTCACTGAACACAGAACTCATCGACTCCAGCTAAGCTGGCTAGTTACTGTGATTCAAGGATCTGCCTGTCTCCCTCTTCCTCACCAGTGACATAGAAGCACGCTGCCATGGCCTGCTGTTTTCATGCTTATTCAGGCAGCATTTTACCCAATCAGGCATCGTCCCGACCACTGAGGTGGTTTTTGTTTCCTTTCCTTTTTATTTTTTTAATAAAACAATCTGAATTCTTGAGATGCCAGGTGGGTAAGGAGGCCATGACATAAAAGGAACAGAAAAATACCAGATAGTCACACTGAATATTTTTCATATTACTATAAGAAAGATTAGGCAATTAACTGTTACACATAATTGTTTTAAGCCAGGCAGTAGTGGCATACACTTTCAATCGCATCACTCAGGAGGAGTGGCAGTTGGATTTCTGTTGGAGGCCAGTGTGTTCTATTGAGCTAGTTCCAGGACAGTCAAGGATACAGAGAGAAACCCTGTCTCCTGTCTCAAAAGAGGAAATAGAGGGGGGAAAGGAAGGAGAGAAAGAAGGAAAATAAAAAATTATATTTTGATTTTAAGATTTTAAGATTCATTTTATTTGTTTTGAAATTACTTACTTTTAAATTTATATTATCATCTGTTTATCTGTGAAGGGAGAATGTTCCTGAAGAGGCCAAAGACTTCATGGACCTGTAGGGATAGGCACTTGTGAGTACTCTAGTATAGGTGGTAGAAACAAACCTGACTCCTCAGGGGCAGTGCCCATGCATAACCACTGAGCTCTCTCTAGCCTATTGAATTATTCTTTTTTTTTTTTTTTTTTTTTTTTTTGTTTAGGAAGGGGGTTTTTGTTTTGCTTTTTGTTTTATTTAATTTAAATAATGTTAAACAA
>NW_021604766.1:4242782-4252782 GCF_004785775.1 Grammomys surdaster
TTCTTTTTTTTTTTTTTTTTTTTTTTTTTTTGGTCAGGAGCTTTTCTTGTTTCTTTCCTTTTTCTTTACCTCATTTTCTCAAATGATACTCTCAAGCATAATTGTTCTAGTTGAAGACTCTCAGAATATTTACTGTAACCTAAAACTTTTCCTCAGGATGTCATAAAAATCAGGTATTCTGTACCAGAAGTCACCGGTGGGTACAGGACCCATAAGCATATGCTACACAGCAGAGTTTCTCTTACAGCCTGCCTATATTAGCTTCATGTCCTAGTATCACTTATTTCCATTCACTTCCATTAGTGTCCCATTCCTAAGCTAACAATGTCCCAGAGAACTACATCTACTAAAGCATCACCACCTCAGCAAGCACAGGAACCGGGATTTCTTGGACAGTGAGTCTGAGGTGGCAGTCCAGCGTCTTTTATCTCTGAACACATATACCTTGCTTGGTTTTTGTTTGTGTTTACAGAAAAAAAAAATCTCTCTTTAATGTGCCAATGAGTGAGAAGTTATTTTCTAAAGAATATAAAGGGAGTTTAATTAATTGCAAAATGTTCATAATCACCTGAAGCTTATTTGAAGTTTGTTGATGATGATGTTTTGGGTTGCTTTTAAGACAGAATCACACTCTGCAACTCATGCTGACCTGAAACTCACAATAAAGCCCAAGATGGCTTCCATCACATGGCAACATTTATCTAACATCTGCATGGACATCAGATGGCTCATACCTTCCTATCACTCCAGTTCTTGAAACACAATGCCCTCTGGCCTCTACAGGCAACCACATACAAATGGTACACAAAAGCTTGTGCAAGCACACACACAAATACACACACAAAAAAAAGTGACAAAGAAAACCTGTAGGGAAACACTTAAGACAAAGTGTTTCACTTCTTTAGCTAAGAAATCTAATGGACTTAACTATGCATAGCATAATTTCAGCTTTTTAATTTTCTGCTAATTTACCTGAAAATTAATTGTCTTTACAAAGAAATAGTGTCTAGATCACTTTTTAATAATCCATAAGCCAAAACTAAAATATTTTGTATTATATAAAAAACTATCAATTCAAGCAATTAAACAAGAAGTTATTTGTAGTTCGAATTATCGCGCATATGTAAAGCAATTTGTCATCTGCCTGAGTCAAGTGTGGAATTGGGGACTTTTCTAAGAATACAGCAATTACTCAGCTCTTGGTTTCTCCTGGGCCAGGGTCTTGTCCTTTCTCTTTAGTTGTGGTTTATTGTTCCACTTTCATGATTTCACTTTGGCCTTAAATCAAGGTAAATGGATAAAGAATAGCCTGAGTAAACACAGGCGTGCTTCTCAAGGCAGCCTTTCATAAATATTTACAGTGGGATTGAAACTTTGAGCTAACAATCTCCTCACAGAATACTCTGGGAAGGGCAGGGCTTGTGTCTCTTCAGTAAATTCATATTCTTCCCTGGGGAGTGCCTCCTTGGGAACTGCTGGGCACCTGTTCCGAGTAGCGCTCATTGGAAGGGCAGGCCCAGCTGTCTGTGCCAAAGTGGCCCTTCCTCATTACACAGGTAATGGCAATACAAGCCTTCTCCTGCCTGCAGTCTTGCCTCATTCCTCCTTCACAGAGCCCGTAGGGAATTTTCATCCAATTGTGAAAGAGAAAGAAGGAATGAGCTAAAGGAAAGACTGGGCGACAGAGGAAGGAAAGACTGAGAGTAAAGAACCCTCAACTCTCTGGCCCCCGCTGCCTCACACCCAACCCAGGACCTTCCCTCAGCGCCTTGTCTAGTACCAGAAACTCCCTATTGGCTCTTTACAGTCGATGTTTCTAATTGTTCTCCTCTCAAAATTTTTTCTATTGAGGCATTTGTTAGCAATGAGGGGAACTTCATTAAACCACTTTCTGATTATGTGTCTGGAGAATGTGAGGGGGGAAAAAAGCAACCACCACTGATGCTAAACTAGTGCAGTCATCGGATTCTAGGCTTGCATAGTGTTTCTTTCCCTGTTTCTCAGATTTCAGATTTGCGTGAGGGAAGTCTGCCTGTTCATTTCTCAATTTTGCCATCTCAAAAACCAGACTTTTTTTTTCTCTTTTCGTCACAGGATAGTAAGACGTTAAGGTGCTGACTCACAGTTACCAAACTCACTCAAGATTAAATAGACTAAGATGGTTACAGTGGTGTGTACACTATTGGTGGCCATCTTCATACATTGTATATACTCATTTTCAAGGCCCGTATCTATGTAGCAGACTCATAAAACCAAACATTTAGCAGGAAGTTTCTTGAAGAACATAGAATCATAGTTAAGGTAAAGAAAACGGTTCAGTTAGATAGTTCTGACTCTTTACACACACAGGAAGGAGAACAACAAAGGCACAAGAGCCTTAATTCAATTTTTTTGATCTGCACATGGGTGCCTATGCTGTTAACCCCATCACTAGGAGGCAGAGGCTGGCAGGTTTCTTTGAGTTCTAAGCCAGCCAGGTCTAGCAACAGTTCTCAATCTATGGGCCACAACCCCTTCAGAGGTCACATGCCAGATATTTGCTTTACAATTTACAGCAGTAGCAAGATTACAGTTATGAAGTAGCAATGAAAATGGCGAATAAGTTACATGTATACACTAGCACTACTACCTTTATTATAATTTACTCAGGCAGCCGGAACTAGAGCTTTGCTCTCACAAAGGGTTAGATGGGCACTTTCTGAGCAGCTGGTAGGCTCTCATCCACGTAAAGCAATGGCTTTTCTCTAGTTATTATTGTCTAAACATTGATAAATCATACTGCTGTATCTCACTTTTCTAAACTCAAGGCAGATTATCAGTTGTCTTCCTTAATGTGTCACAGACACCCTGCACTAATTATATTTCAACTTGCCTGAAATTTGAGAGAATCTGGTTTTCCTTGGAAAAGTTAAGTCTGGCCTTGATTTGCAAAGCTGGGATAAAACAGAGTCACAGAGAGGGTTCTCAGAGACAAACGAGAAAGCATAAGGGCCATGCGTATAGTGCCTCATTGGAACCTGCTTCTTTAGCAGTATAATTATATCTTCAACGTTTATATGGACCATTCATTGAAATGATTATCTTATTGAATTACATTGAGTCTCATTTGTCTTTAATGAAGAAGAAGCATTTTCTGCGATATCCTATGTTTAAAGAGGATATTGCATACCTCAAAGCCACCACATTGCATATTATTGTTGTCAAAATACAATTGCCAAGTATACATGATGGAGCTGTGAAAGTTATTTGGAGCAAGCAGAACAAAGAGAGAGAGTACTCTGAATTTCTTAGATACTTCTTTCAGTAAAGTTTTTTTCATGGTACTGTATACTTATTGTGAAGGTATTAACATCAGGAATAATTATCTGTCTTCGTCCACTCCAGCTTCTGTAGTAAAATACCACAGGCTTACAAACAAAAGAGACCCCTTTAACAAAATTCTGATGACTAAGAAGACTAAGAGATTTAGGAGAAGCTGAGGACTCCACTCCTGCTGCACAGATCACCACACACTTAGTGTGTCCCCAGAGGATGGGAAGAGTAGGGAAACTCTTAGGTCCATTTTACAAGGGTAGCCTCATTCATCCTTCACAGCCTAATGATTTCAGAAAGGCCTCACTACTGAATACACAATTAGTCCATAGTTCTCTCTATACCATGTATTTCCTGAAATCCAGGAGTGATCATGCCTTATGTATTCACAGATACATCAACCACAGCATGTGGTCTAACACTTATTCTGGTATTCTAATGCGGCATGCTTTATATAGAAACCTCCTTGGTTCTTGAACACATAACTTGCATTCAGAGGTTTCCAACATAGGGCTTTTTTTCAAATTTGTGCTTTGTGAAAGTGACTACAATAGATGTGCAGAGAAAGAGGGTAAGCACAGACAGAGAGAAATGAGGCTGGCTAGCACTCTACAGTGGAGACCTTCAGTGAGCACAGGAGACTTTTGCAGGCATAACCTCATACAACCAAACATGTTTGGTTCCTGACTCTTCTGGAAACCTAAGACCTGAATAAACTTAGTGCATCATTGAATACTAATTTCAGATATATATATAAATTTGCATGATAAGGAAGCATGCCTCATTAGAATACCAGAATAAGTGTCAGATCACATGCTGAGGTTGATGAAACTGTGAATACATAAGGCAAGATCACACCTGGATTTCAGAAAATAGATGGTGTAGAGAAAACTATGGATTAATTGTGTATTCACATGTATTCAAATATATATATGATTGAAATATACCTATTTAATATATATGCATATGTACATATGAACACAAATAAATATTTATCTATTATTTACATATTTTCCTAAAATTTTCTTTAATAAATATAAATGCACTTAGAGATTTATACACTAATAAGGTATGAAGAGTACCAAGAAGGATTCTGTGCTGGAATTTACATGAGGCACCTAGAACTAGTAACAACTACAAGATAACATTTTCTTTTCTCTTTCTTTCTAAAAACAAGATACTTACAAATTTTTATAAAGAGCAAATTATTTCTGAAACTTCTTCTGAAAGAAAACATTAAAACAAACTTGGTTGTTTTCTTTCAATTTTCTTCATAGAAAAAAAAATCTCCTCTATTCCTACCCAATAATATTCTTCCTTGCAATCCAATCTTAGGGAACTAGTGAGATGCAGTTTTTATCCTGGCACATGTAGTTAGAACACTCACTGGAGCGCTATGGCTGCTTGAGGAGAAAGTCTGAAAACTGCAAACACGTAGCCATGTACTTCCACTCCCACAGTATCACTCAGGAGAGCATAGAGGCATTCTTTGCATTATGGAAAGAGAAGGCTTACAGAATATTGGACAAAGCCTCATTTCATCATAACAGAACAGAGACAGAACGGCAGAGATGACTTTCTTCTCTGGAAGAGTTGCCTATTATCCTGATGATACTGAGTTACTGATAATGACTACTTCAAAGATCAGCTTTTATATGCATTACATAGTTATCTGTACTTTGGTTCCACTAATATACTAGCAAAGAATTGCTGTAACAGTTTATACATTAGAGTTCTATGAAGCCATAGCAAAAATATAGCATGTATTTAACAATTACTGCATATAATTTTTATAAATAAATATTAAAACAACTTTTTATTTTCATGGGAATAAGGAACACTTCATTACTAGATTAATAAAGGGGAGTTTGAAGTATTGATAAAATTGAATATTTTAGATAAGCAAAAATACTTATCTATTCATGTCTTTATGAATTTATAATCTCTAAAATTTCATTTTTGTAGTAAATTTATTTTCAACTTTCTATAACTTTACAGTTATAGCACAGTTTTTAAAAAACTTTTAATGAGTCATGGCTTAGGGTAAAATTATTTTATTAAAAATATGTTTTCATATAACTTATTTGGATTATGCCCTCCCCAACATCTCCAAGTTGTTCCCCAGATCCATACTCTTTCTATATCTCCTAAGAAAGCAAATATCCATCTAAAGAATAAAAATAAAATAATAAAAACCAAAACCAAACAGATTGAAATACAACAAAACAAACAAACAAACAAAAAAATAAAAAACAATAAAACAAACAGAAAGGAAAAGCCAAAGAAAAGTCACAAGAAACATGTATGGATGCAGAGACACACAAGTATTCACACACATCCTATAAAAACACAAAACTAGAAGCTATATTACAAAGAATCTGTAAGGCTTAAACAAAAACATCCCTGATATAACATTATAAGATAAAAAATTCCCAAAGATGCTGCTAAGTTTGCTTTTTGTTGCCCATATACTGCTGGGTATAGGACCTACCCTTAGGAGTGATTTGTTTCCCCAGTAAGACTCCTTTGAAGAACACTAATTTTTTTCATTTTTCAGTGATATCAATTGGAATGAGCCTCTGGGTTATGGTAGGGTTTATGTCTACTTCTCTCAGCTCTAAGATATTACCTGATGCAGACCAGTGCAAATACTGACATGCTGTCACAGTCTTTGAGAATTCATTTGTGGGCCACCCCTGCTGTATCTAGAAGACCTTGATTATTTAGTGTTCTCCAGCCTCTCTGACTCGTATACTCTTTCCTACTTTTCTTCTACAGATTTCTCTGAGCCTCAAGTGGAGAGGTTTAATGGACACACAGATTGAGAGTTGAGTGTCTCAAGTTCTCTCATTCTCTGTATGTTGTCTGGTCTCTGTATTTGTTCCCATCTACTGCAGAAAAAAGCCTCTCTGATGGTGGCTGAGCAAGATACTGATCTGTGAGTACAGCAGAGTATCTTTATGAGTAATTTAAGTATTGTATTTCTATGGCAGAAGAGTAGTATTTGTTCCATGGCCTATCCATTATCAGGATTATTTTATATATATGCTTAACTTGTTTTTCAACTGAAGCATTCAGTTCTTCTACTTTGTCATTAATGCCTGAGATTCTCTTGCACTCTGTTGGCAAAACTTGTCTCTGAGGTTTCTGTTTGAATTTCTTAATTTTTTTGTTTTCAGTTTTACTTCAGTTTGGGTTTTCTTTAGTGATTCCATTTCCACTTCCATATCTTGAATTGTTTTCTTTATTTTACTTTACTGTTTGTTTGTGTTTTCATAAATATAATTAATGGATTTAGTCATGTCCTCTTTAAGGATGACTAACATATTCAAAAAGGCTACCTTGAAGTTCTTGTCATGTGCTTCAACTCTATTGCATTTTCAGTGTACTACAGTAGGGATTCTGAGTTCTTGTAAAAACATGCTGTTTGTTCTGACAGCTATGGACTGTGATTAAACACTGCTATTAAGGCATCTGGGTTTGGGAAGATTGTAATTCTAGATGCTGATATCTCTGGGCTTGTCTGTCTTCAGTGGACATTTTGTTTCTTGGTTTCTGTTGCCCCTTAGGAGTATGGGGTGGCTGCGGGTTGCCAGGTAGAAAATGCTTCTGAGATCCTACCAGATCTAGACTCTGGGGTTTCTGGCTAGCCTTACCAACCTAAGACAAAAATGCACTGCTTTGGATAATGCATATTCCATGACGGGTAAGGAAGGCATTCTTGTCAGAACAATCTAATGCAGACTCAGTCTTTTTAATGAAATAAGAAAGGTCAAGAGGCAGAGAGCCTTTGAGGCTCCTTGGCAAGAATCTAACATGGGCCAAGGACAAGGAAATAGGCTGCTTGGCAAAAATATGACATTGGTCAAGGACAAGGAAGTAGGCTTCAGCCAGGAATCAGACATTAGGCTAGAACAAACAAGTAATTTCAGGTAGGAATCTAAATTATACGCTAGAACAAAGAAGTAATCTCAGGCAGGAATCTAAATATTAGGCTAGAATAAAGAAGTAATTTCAGACAGGAATCTAAATTTTAGGCTAGAACAAGGAAGTAGGCTTCAGACATAAAAATGACTTTGGGCTAGGACAGGGAAGTAGTCTCAGATACTTTGGTCATCCTGGTAAGCCCTTAGAAACAGTGATCACAGGAGTGTTCACATAATTGAGTTTAATGCCTTGCTTGTTCTTTGACTATTTGTGTTTATTGTATTGCTTGCTCCTTGACTATTTGCATCTGTTGTATTGCTAGACCCTCAACCTAGAACTGACCTTAATACAGGCATGTAATTAAAATGGTATAAAAGCAAAAAGGAAGAGAGGGGATAGGACAGGGGGTTTTAGGGAAGGGAAATGGGGAAAGGGGATAACATCTGTATTATAAATAAATAAAATATCCAATAAATATTAAAAATTAAAAAAAGGAAGAATATAAAAAAAAGAAGAACATTATTACTAGGTATCGGGGCCTGGCACTCAGGAATGGGGATAGGCTAGGAAAAGGTAGCAGAGGTAACAGGTGGGTCCACTGGAAGGAAAAAAGTAGAACCTGCCACTAGGATCTACATAATCCCCTGGGAAGAGAGGCCACACTAAGTGGTCTGCTACAGATCTGGAAATGAGACTGGTGGATTGGATTTGCAGAGGAATGAAGGAGAGTGAACATAGTTCATATAACTCCTTGGCCAATGTTGCCATAGGGGTCTCTAGGAGTGCTTCTGGGATTTAGTAGCTGAGAAGAAGGGATGGGGTGGTGAAGAAGTTTATAGAAAATGTGCATGTTATACTCGAGACTGGAACAGAGAAGGGCAGGCTATGGCAGAGCTGGGAATGAGGTAGGGAAATATATTTAGATGCAAGTTTTCTTTACTAAATTTCTTAAATCATTTAATATATATTTTGTGATTATAATATAATTATATCATTTCTCCTTCCCCTTTCCTCCCTCTGAAACCTCCCATCGATCCTCCTTGTTCTCTTTAAAGTTCATGACCTTCTTCTATTAGCTGATTTTACATATACATATATATTACTAAATACAGATCCTGCTTGGTATGTATGTATAATGTTACTTATATGTATGCTTTTAAGGCTTGTAAAATGTAACATTGAGTTTTCCCATCAAATTCAAATCAGTATATAGAGAATTTGCATTTAAAAACTCATAATACTATTTGCTAGACATAACTGTCAACACACTTCAAAATTTTAATAATCAAAAGTAGTTGATTTTGTGAATAAGTAGAAATTAAAAATTCATATATAGTCGAAAAATAACTATATAATCTTCAGTAAATGTTTTGTACAGAAGAAATGTAGGATGTTATGAATGTCTGTAAACATTATATGACTAAAGGGTAATCTATGACAAGGATGGCTCTGCACAAGGACATCGTGGTACTGAGACATGTTAGATCTCAAAGAATCAACCACACTTGGCCACATTATCAGCTATTGCTATATGATGCTGGAGCACTTAAAGATATCTTCAATATATCACAGTGAATGAACTTTTTGAAGAGTATTTTCACTTAAGTGTTTGTTTTCTTAGGATTTGGAAAAGTGTTGTTTTCACATTTTAAACTAGTTGAGGATTGGTTTGCACTGTGCTCAAAATTGAAAAATTTTAAGTGACATTGGAAATCTGAGCTCCTTTAAGGCTTAAAATTTTTAATTTAAAAGCTCAGTTTGGCATTCTTTCAGGAGGTTTCTATTTGACAACATTCTCAATATCTCCCATGATTACTGACCTGATCAGGATTTTATCATTTCTTAGGTAAATTTGGATAGTTCCTGTTCTCCTAGGAATATCAGTCACTTTATTGACATTTTCAAACATTTAATTTCCGTGGCATCTCCAGTTCTTCCCCCTTCACCCTACTACAACCAATATTTGTAGTTTCTCCATCTTTGCTAGATTATGCTAGCTAGTGGTGTGTTTATTTTTATTAGCTATTTTAAAAGTACAATTTTATAGTTTTTCTAATTTATTAATTTCCTGTTAATATTTGCATATATTATCTCTTTTACACCTGGCATTCATCAGCAGAGAGCAGGAGACAGGACAAACCCTTGGGATGTATACCGTTTTGTAGTGATTTTAACATCTTGTAGGAAATAAAAGATTAGAGAAATGATTCTAGTCAGTAGTTGAGTCTGACATTACTACTGCCCTTCCAGGAAGACACTGCTGTATTTTTCAGAATTTGTGCCTCTTCCTCCTGATATTTAAATCTTGTTGGTTTGAACATTAACCTAACATTTCTAGCAGTGTTTAAACACAGTATAGAAAATAGCAAAATAAACCCCAGGAAAACATTCACTTGCTGCCTCTGCCTTTGTTTTCCTAAGTCACACACAACTGTCGTCATTTCCTGTCTAAACCAATTAAGGTGTTCCCTTTTAAGGTGCTCCCAGCACTAATGTGACACTGGACAAAGCAACTCACTTCTGTACTGTCCTGCTTCCTTGTTTGTATGATGGAGCTGGTGGTAGCATTGCTGTCATTAGGCTACTGTGAGTAGTTGTGCTTGCTCTTATGAGAGTGCCTAACATCCCACAACCCAGAGTGAGCACCATGAACATGCCAGGACAGCCACCAAGAGGTAACTGTGGGGGGTAGAGAGTAGCACAGTTATATGGCCTGTATCTGTGAAAGTTTTCTCACATTCTAAAAGCACAGATTCCTTGT
>NW_021604767.1:0-1248 GCF_004785775.1 Grammomys surdaster
ACCACCCATATCAATGATAGGTGTGGAAAGATTCCACCTGACATGACAAGATGTATGGGTGGTCATCACACAGTCTTGGCATCTCCAATGTTCTCAGGTCTGCACTGTTCTGAGGCTACACCTTCAACAATGGACTCCCCTGGCCTCTCACAGCTCCAAGCTGTGGCTGTTCTCTACATGCCCTTGAGCCTTCAGCTGTCAGGCAGCTCAAACCAGTACCACCTGGGAAATTCTTACACATTATCAAGTTTGGCTTCCAGCATGAGAAACTACCTTTGCCACCACTAAACCAGAGTTTTTCTTGACATATACAGAGGAATTGCTTTTGAGAGGATATTAGCTCTGTGATGCCTCTGTCCTCCTAATAATGGCCAATGTCTCAGCCGAAGCTGAGTTGCATCAACTGTCCTGACTCATCAAGGTTTCCCTTTAATGTTCTGCTCTCCTTTTAAGAAAAGCTGATTCTTTGCCCCCTACCCATGACCCCTACCACTCATCAGTACCCAGAGATTACCAAATCAAATACAATGCAAACTACAGTGATACTATGTAAAATGCTCAGGCACTCCAATTCAATCATTAAGCAATAAAATGACCCACAAACTTTCCCACAGCCAATCTCATCAAGGATAATTTTTCAGCAGTTTTCCTATTCCAGATGATCATAGCTCAAGTCATTCTTATAAAAATCTAACCAGCACACCTCTGAAGTGCAGTTCCCCTAAACTGCAGAACCAAGTATATTTGTTTCTCACTGTCTCACAAGACTCTGTGTTTGAGGTTGGGCTGGTCCTTTAATTCCTAGACCAGGGAGGAAATCAGAGCAAAACAACCCAAGTGTAAAATGATCGTCTCTGAATACATGTAGAAGGTCCATTTCCACCTCCCACAGATTTGACTACTGTTTTCCCCATGCATATGGTGGGAATGGCAAGCCTTCATTTCCACCAGTGAAGCCCATTCAAGTGAAAGGTGAACTGGATCCCAAAGTGGCTGCCTGAGCGGTTGTTCCCACAGGACTTTAGCTTCATGTTTGTGTGCCTCCTGATGTTGTTGATACTGTTACATTTGATTATTCTCTCAATTAGGCTACCCCACTCCTCTGAGGTAGGTGTTTGTAAATCCCACATTTACGATATTGTTCCTGTCTGTTCTTCTTTCTGCCCGTTTCTCTCTTAGTGGATCCAAAACTCTCATTCACAACTGAAAGCACAGCGACTGAGGATCATTATCCAGACTGTACAAAAC
>NW_021604767.1:1258-7685 GCF_004785775.1 Grammomys surdaster
TCTTAACCTGCATCTTGCAATGAGTTCACTGCTCCTCTGCTGAGATGCTCTCCTTTTTGGAGTTATGGTTGGGATAACACAGTCCCTGTGAGGCTTCCCATGGGTACAGCACTTTCAAACAGCCAGAGTGTGCAAGGGATTCCAATCTGTGATCTAAGTAGCCCAGGTGGAAGTAGGATGAATGGCAATAGATGTGTAGCTCTCCTGTGTTACAGATTTTTACCAATTTTCTACCAATCAGCATTGTGGTAGTTTGAATGCGATTTCTCTCATAATCTCAGGCACTTGAATATTTGATCCCTCTCGCAGTTTTGGAGGTAGTTAACACCTTGTGGGAGGAAGTATGTCACTGGGGATGGGCTCTGAGGGTTAAAGACTCACACCATAGCTGGTTTGCTCTATCTGCTTTGTGCTTTCAGTTTCAGATGACTCCATGTCTGTCACCTGCTGCCATTCTGTCCTTGCCTTTATGGACACTAACCTTCCTGGAACATAAGCCCAAATGAACTCTGACTTCTACAACTTGTCTTGCTCATGGTGCTTTATCACTGTGATAGAAAAAAATAATATGCATAGCATTCAAGTAGTGGTCAAAGGCTACAGTACGGGAGTCACTTCTTATACCATAAAGGTTTCAGAGCGATCATCTGCCATGTTGACAAGCACCCTTACCTGCTGTTCAGTTGTAGCCTCTGGCTTTCCCCTCTGCCACCAACACACACACACACACACACACACACACACACACACACACACACCCCATCCTATAAACTCAATTCCTCCCTCTACATCTAACCTTGCACACTCAGCCTCCAAACAGAGAAAAGGCACCAAAAGCCCAGTTCCAACTTCCTGACATTTCTGACATCTGTGGCAACCTTGTCCCCTGAAGTTGCTAGCCACCCAAACCCAGCCTTAGTTGACCATACAGGCCCAGCATGTGGCTGACATGTCATTTCCCTTTGCCTACAATCTATAAAAAAAGCTGCCCTACCATATCCTGCCACAACTTTTTCCAGTCTTGTCTCCTAAGGCTGGAGAACTTGTTCGGTATCAATTCCCAAATAAACCTGCCTTTTTTACTTTGAATTTAGTTTGAATCAGCAGAAAACCTATTACCATCTAGATGAGTTAACATTCAGCACCATTTCCCTTATTATCTACTTTGGCCGTAGCCCTAAAGATAGAAGTGGTGTGTGCAAGTCCTCGGGATGTGCAAACTACCTTAAAAAGAGTGCTAGCATCAATTTTGTTAAACTTTGATAATCTGATAGCAAAAAACTTTGTTATGGTTTGAAGTTCTTTGATTCTACTGATATTCATTCCTTTTCATAAAAGCATTTCTTGGCCGGGTGGTGAGAGTGCACACCAGCAGTTTCTCTGTAAGCATTTTGATGCACACACAGGTAAACAGAGATAACCATGCTGGCTTCCTTGGGATCTTAAGAAATGAGAACATGCTTCCCTGAAAAGATGATGACTATCTGAACTAGCAATCTCCTAATTAATAGAGAGGAATTACAGGTAAATTCGAAGTAATCTCCAGGACTGACAGGGACAGTGACCATGGCTAGGTAACAAGAATGTTGGCAGAATCCTGAGATGGCTGAAAGCTTACAGCAAAGGCCTCATGGGCTTTTCCTCATGCCAGCAGGCCACATGCTGATCGACTGGTTCAACAAGTTTGAGGCTAGATCAGAATCTGTTACACAATAGCTGTGGCCTAATCAGCCATGCTGTCTTCTTTCAAATTGCCCAACTCTAAATTAGGGGAGAAAGACCCTTCAGAGACTTAGAACCCCCAGCCTTGTGAAGACCAGACTTTCAGCTTCCTAAGGACCCACTTTACTCTGAAGAGGGTTTGTTTCTCCTTGTGTATGATGTGTGTGCATTTCCTTCCCCACCCATGATTCTATCTGCTGTGTTTGAGATTTCTCTGCTGCTACTTGTCAAGCTCATGATTTTCCCTGTGTTTTTACTCCTTTCACTGGCAGATAAAATGAGCCTAATCAACCCCCTAGGTAGTGATACTATGACATTATATTTTTAATAATATTAAGTCTTCATCATTTGTATTGCAAATCTTTACTTGGACTCGCTCTGGTTTGTTTGTTGATTTGTTGGTTTGCTTTGCCATTTGCTTTCTACTTGATTGTTGAGGAACTGACTTTTGTAAAATCTAAACATTGTAAGTCTTTGGTTTTTGAAATTAAACTACAGACATGACGATGGATTCCAGTGTAGTTGCTGTTTATGCCAGGGTTCCATCCCAGGATCCATTGTTTTGAAACCACTTATTTAGATGTGTGTGTGTGTGTGTGTGTGTGTGTGTGTACACAACTTAAAGGAGTCAACTTTTTCTTCCTAGCATGTGGGTCCTAGGGATCCAACCTAAGTTAACCTAAGAGCCTCTATGCAGAGGTATCTCACCAACTCTAGGATCCATATTTTTAAAACTTCTCCATATAAATATGAAAAAATTAAAGAGGCTATCTCACTGAATAACATTTTCAGAGTTCAGAAAATTGAACAGAGGTCATCTATCAGGAGCCATAATGGGACAAGATAATAATCAGCAGGTCATCATCCTGAAATGGTTTGGATTATTATATAGTCTGTGACAAAGTGAGACCTCATTTAGCAAGGCTGCGAAGGACTTATTTTAGGAAAGATTCCTGCTATTAATATGCTTTTCCTATTATTATTATTATTATTAAAACATATATAACAATCACTAAGCAACAGCACACTCCTTTGGAGCAGATCTCTGCAGATCCACGAAGATGTACTATCTTGTAGTGATGCTATGTAGACAAATAGATGACTTCTTAAGTCTTAATGATGATCCTATAAGAATTCCTAAAATTATATCAATGAATATGAAGCTCTTTTATAGTGGGTCCCTTTCTGATAGTCAAAACTGCAATGTGAACTCTGCCAGTCTCCCGAGTGTCATCAGTTACTTGTCCTTAGATAGCAACCAAACTTTCTCCTGCTCAGAGCACATTCCAAGAGGTAGGAAAACAATTAACCAAAGGTCACTAAAAGGGAACTCATGATTTATTATAGGTACTAGGAAAGAAGAGAAAATATTGCCTGGGTTTATCTATATAAAACTTCACTAATTTCTTAGTTATAGTTTTAACCCTTCAGTGAACCTGTGGAGCTAGACAGGTGATGGATGTTTAGCTAGATAATTGCTCCTAATGGATATGCATGTGAACACACTGTGTTGTAAACTTCTATTTCAATTTATGATTTGAATTTTGGTGTGAACTTGTGATGAACTTTGTAACATGTGACCGTGTACTCTGAAGATGCAGAAGTACTGAAGACAAAGACAAAGAAAGTAGTAGTAGTCGTTGTGTTAGTGGTAGTGTAGAGTAGTCATAGATGTAGACGTTCCTTAGGAGCCGTTAGTCCTTCCCTTTTCCCCTGCTTAGAATTTTTTCACTTACAACTTTTTCCTTGCTAGAATTCTTTATTTTCCCCACTTGAGGCCTTACCACTTTTCCTCTTAGATAGCTTTCATAGGACACATTTTACACTTAGCAATAAACTCTATGATAACTTCTCTAAGTGTCTGTTTCTTCCTGGGACCTCAGACTAGCAGGCATAAGTCAGGGCCCAGTAGTTCCTGCTGAGATAGAACAAAGGCCACATTGCCTAATCCTCTGCTATTAGGCTACAGGTGTTAATCACCCAAACCTGCAGTCTTTTACCCTCAGAAGAAGATTATGGGACTTTTTAGAACTTATCATCAGTGTTTCAGTACAGGTCAGAGAGCCAGAAAGCCCTGAGACCCTCAGACTTTAAAGCCATCACCAGAATCCTACTCTGTGGCCCTGCCACTACCTTCTCCAGGCCGGGAGGCTCCCTGTAGTCAACTTAGTCATCAGTATATCACATATATGGATCACTTCCCATCAAACAACTTAGAGTATTTGATTTTTTTCTGAGTAGGCTCTTTCCAAAGTCTCCAGAGTTCAAGGTGTGCTCTCTATCTACCCCCTGTCCCATTAACTACCTATGTTTGGGAGAAGCATTCATTTCTCAGGTGATGTTCAAGGTCCACTAGACTTTTTAGTTGGCTCTAAGGCTTGCTGAACTGTGTGTTCAAAGAATTAACAGTTCCAGCGAAAATACTTAAAATACTTCAAAATCATAACAGGTGAAAACATCCTTGTCCCATGAAGTCTTAACTTAATAATACTTGTGATTACTCAGTGCCATTTGGCCACCAAGTCCTCTGCTGTCATGGATATCTGGGACCCTTCTGTTGTTGGCACAGTAATCCATGGAGCCTTCCCAACCAGTGCTTTGAAGAATACCAAGAGACCTGGTTGGTCCTTTCTAACCTCTTTTCCTTTGTTTTGGGATGCCTTCAGCCAATAATGACTCTACTCCATTCTTCTTTATTTCCCAAAGCACCAAGGAGTCCCAGGGGCCTTGGCACTTAAAAGTCTGGCCTTAGGACTCAAGATGAGAGTAGGGTTGGAGCCACCAGGGATCTCTTGCTACAGACACTAAGAACACACTCATAAATGTTACAGTTATTGGATGGTGCATTCATTGGTATTTCCCTGAGGAACACAACCAATAAAATGTGTGTATACATTTATAAATTAGTGTATGCTATAGTAATATAGTATATACATTAATAAATTATATCTTGATATACACACATTTATGGGGTATAAAATTGGAGACCATTTGGGTAGTCCCTCAATGGCTGCATTCACACTAAAGAAGCCAAAAATCCAAGTATCTCACTATCTGAAGCTCAGTGTCTCAGCAGTCCTAAGTCTGATGCTGAAGGCCTGGAGGATTCCTATCAACCTGCTTTGATATCAGCAAAGGATGGGGACAGCAGCAGCAGCACAGTGTAGATGAACTTGCCACCATCATGTGAAGGAAGCAGAAAAAAAGCAATACTTTCCCACGTAGGCCTGTTTGGATTAGACTGCCACCTGGGGATGCTGCCCCAATCTTAGGTGTTTTTCAAGCAATAAGCAATCTAATCAAGAAGATCTCTTACAGTGTGCCTCTCAGTTTATCTTTTAGTGGATTCCAGTCAAGTTGACATCCAAGACTAACCATTAAAGGTGGGTTCTATAAGATTTCATACACTTGTCTGGGAATGTTAGCCACCCTTTACCATACTCACATACATGGACTAAATAAAATATTTTTGATGCTGCTGTTTATCCACAGAGTAAACATTATTAGATATAGGAACTTGAGGTTTTATTTGATAAAATATTAAATGCATGTTTTATCAGTTCAATGGTGAGGGTGAAGGGAGCAATTTCCTTTTCTAAGCATCTCCATGCCTCACTCAAGGGGCATACTACTAAAGCAAACAGAATTTATTTTCCTTTTAAATTCATGTCTTGTAAGGATCCTTCTACTTGGACATTTTGTGTTTCTTAGATTCTGAGGCATGAAGTTATTGCTTGAGAAACTTTGTGTTATATATATATATGTGTGTGTGTGTGTGTGTGTGTGTGTGTGTGTGTGTGTGTGTGTATGAATCAAAATTTGAGTCATATAGGAGACATCGCTGTCCTTTCCATTCCTAAGTTTCTAAGTTTTCACATAAGTGTCTTCATGGTTTCCTAACACTACTCTGCAGCATGAATTGTTATATGTGAAATTTTTACAACAATGTCCCCAGAGAAGACACCAGAAAAGTATCTTGCAGGGAATTTTCATTTCTTTTGTTCCAGGGACCAAAGTTTCTCCTCCTGTGATCAGGCCAAGGGTCAGCCTCCATCCTGAGCAACTGCTTTGACCCTGAGTACACAGGACCAGTCAGCACCATGAGTGCTCACACATTTCCATATTCCAGAGACTGTGGAGTCTAGGATTACCTGTGGCAGCAACATCCCGAAATGGGCAGGGTACTGAGTAATTCAGATTAGCAAATATGCATGGCTGCTTCTAGCTCCCCTTCCTGCATCGCCTTGACTTCTATACCCAGACTCAGGGCAGAATCATCTGTGGTGAGAGGGGTCAGTTCAACTGCGTGATTCTTGGAGCCTTTCCCACTGCCAAGAATTTGCCCACAACATATGATTCTTTTACCCCCACCCTCAAGAACATATTAAATAGTTTACTTCCATAAGTAGATAGAAAATTAAGGCTTATACACCAGACAATAGGAGCTTAATGTAGACAGTAGCCGACATCTGGAGTAATACCATTGTTAACTCATTTGTTCTTAACCATTTTAATTGAATAATTACTGTGTGCCAGGCCTCATGTGGCAATAGATACGGGGCAAAATACACATAGTTCCAGAAAAGAAAACTAGGCACAGTAGGAAAATAAGAAGAAAAAAAGCAGGAGTCTTTGGAGAACCCAAGAAAAGGAACTGATTGCAGAGAAAGAGTGCGGTGTGAGTGTGGTGTGTATGTGTGTGTGT
>NW_021604767.1:7695-10048 GCF_004785775.1 Grammomys surdaster
TGTGTGTGTGTGTGTGTGTGTGTGTGAAATACAGGCGCATATATGCCACAACCCAACCATAGAGGTCAGAGTAGGACACTGGAACCTTAAAGAGAGAGGTGGGGAGTGCCTTTACACACAGAAAAATCAGAGGCCTGAAGGGCGATCTAAGTCCAGGAGACTGCAGAAGGCAGGAAAAGCAGGAAACAGATTACCACTTACTCCTCCACATACATGTGGTCCTGCCAACCTTCCAGCTTTGATTCAGTGAAAGTGGTTGTGGACTCTACCTCCAATATAAGGTATTCTGAACTCCAAAGGGCTACTGTGTTTTTTTTTGTTTGTTTGTTTGTTTTTTAATTTATAGAGCTAGAAATCCTTGGGCCTGGTACACATCATTATTCTCTTTTTAAAAATCATTCCTTGTCAGTACTCTTGGTTTTGTCTCCTAAACATACTTTTTAAATTTTTCTCATGGACAGACTGAGTTTTCTCATGTTAAAAATGTTTATTTTGTTTATATTTCTATTTCTCTCTTCTAAAACTCTATCTCAAGCAATTACATGTTGAGTGCTCAGATTCTTTAAAGTGTTTACTGAATACTCTGATTGGTTGCTTCAAATTCCATCCTTCCTTATATTCTTAGGACAGGAACACCATTCAACTAGGTTCTTTGCCATTTTACAGTGAAGATGACTCCAGGTTCTATATCCTGTTCCTTGTTTCTACCTAAGTCTTATTAGACTGTATCCTCTATCTCACATATTATATAATATATAAAGAACTGCATATGTATGTATGCCATACTAACATATATATTATATTTTATATTATATATTTATTATATATTATATATGTTATATGATGTTATATGTTATATTATGTATATTGCATTTATACTGACATTTACTTCATGACAACTTAACAACATCTAAAGACTGGCAATTTCCTTAATCTATTCTGTTCTACAACCCCTCCCTCCACCAAAGCTGTCCTCACAGCTTTGTGAAGGGTAATGCATGCTCTTCTCAGCATTCTCTTAAACATATCTTAAGTTTCTACCTAATTCTCTACACTTTTATTTCACTTTCACCAGTTTGGGGCATTTGTGAAAGCAAAGTCCTGGTTCTTTTGCCCAAATTTTTCTCTTACTTCATTTAGCATAATAGAATATGTGATACTGAGTATGGACAAAAATATACTTCCCACAGTTCTACAGGCTGAAAGTCAAAGATCATGGCTAGAACCAGGCCTTTCTCATACTGAAGGCAAGAGGGCAAAGCAGAAATAATCCATTCCTGGAACCTTAAAAAACCTTAGAAAGCTCTCAGCACCTAAGCACTACATGAAAGGAGCAGCTTCTTAAACCTGATAATTGGGAAGTGTTTCCAACTCAAGAATTCAACTCCATTCCAGGTTAAATAATAAGTCACAAGGGGAAAACCAAAGCATGCCGATGTCAGCTAGTGTTCACAGACTCCTACCAAAATAATGAGCATAAGATGTAGATATATTGATTGACTGACTCATTGATATGTATATGTGTATACACCTGTATGTGGAAATTAATTGAATATATAATATATTATATATTAATACATGGAATATATAAAATATATTGTATGTACATAATATATTACAGATATATATTATAAATATGTAAAATATATTATATATATGGAAATTAAGTCTCTAATGCAGGAATAAACTTGTCCAAAATAGTGAACAACAAAAAAAAAAGGTTGAAAATGTGATTCTGTTGTATGACACTTGTCAACCGCATGAAAGCTCCATCTTTAACCTCTAGCATTGTAAAGAAAACAATGATAAGATACAAGAGTGGTCCTGATAAGTCAAACATACAAGATAAGTCAAATATGAAAAGCATGTATATATCATGTCTGTAGGTATTCTATAAATTTCAGTCATAATTTGGATTATTTGTAGGAATGCAATAATTGCAACATGTGTTCTTTCTTAATGTTTTCAGACACTATGCTATTAAAATAATTATATCATGATTCCTCAAAGAAAGCACTAAATATTTGGAAATCCCTGAGAGAATATAGTGGGACAAATGTCAGGAGGACAGGTGGAAACTGCAGTCTCGTGCTGCTCAGTTGGGCTGTACCGTCTGTTTCTAAAGAGGGAAGTTTCCCACTCAAGAATCAGAGTGATCCACTCTCAGCATGAAAAAGCACTAACTTTTCTCCCTTGGCCCAGGGGGCTTGTGGTAACTGGGGCTATGCCAGTATGATTATAGAAAAAGAAACTTGGATCTTGATCTGTAGGTTTATTTTTTTAAATCGGAGAAGATACAACTCCACTGAGAGAGAGAGAGAGAGAGAGAGAGAGAGAGAGAGAGAGAGAGAGG
>NW_021604767.1:10148-18055 GCF_004785775.1 Grammomys surdaster
GAGAGAGGGAGAGGCAGAGGGAGAGGCAGAGGGAGAGGCAGAGGGAGAGGCAGAGGGAGAGGGAGAGGGAGAGGGAGAGGGAGAGAGAGAGAGAGAAAATCTAATGAATGATAGAGTCAAAGACAGAGAGAGATAGTCATCCCTAGTGGGATGAACCTAGGTCAGTTCTTTTTTTTCTTTCCATTCATTTATTTATTTTATTAGTCATTCATATATTACATCCAGAATACAGTTTCCCCTCCCTCCATTCATCCCTCATACCCTCCATCCCCCCAATCCAGATCTCTGCCTATCCACTTCTCCTCTATTTCCTTTCACAAAAATCCAGGCCTCCCAGGGACAGCAACCAAAAATGAAATATCAAGTTGCAACAAGACTAGGAACCTCCCCCTCATATTAAGGCTGCACGAGTCAACCCAGTATGAGGAAAGGCATTCCCAATGCAGGCAAAACCATCAGAAATAAGCCCTACTCTCTCTATTAGGAATTCCACGAAACACCAATCTGTACAACTATAACATGCGTAAGCATGGCCTAGGTTAGACACATGCAGGCTCCCTGACTGTTAGTTCAGTCTCTTTGAACTCCTATGAGTCAAAGTTTGTTGTTTTGTGAGGTGTCTTGTGGTATCCTTGACCTCTCTGGCTCCTATAATCCTTCCTCCCTGTCTTCAGCAGAATTGTCAAGCTCCACCTAATGTTTGGCTCTGGGTCTCTGCATCTGTTTCCACCTGTTGCTGGATGAAGCCTCTCTGATGACAACTTGGTTAGACATCAAGATATGAGTGTAACTGAATATCATTGAGCATCATTTCATTGACATTTCTTGACAGTTGTGTTTGGTTCTAAGCTAGGACTCTGGACCATCCAACCTCTAGTTTCTGTTCCTCTAAGCAGCATCCGGAGTGAGCTCCATCTCATGGTATGAGTCTCAAGCTGGACAATTCATTGGTTAGCCACTTCCACAACTTCTGTGCCACCTTTACCCCACTACATCAGGCTAACATGACAAATTGCAGGTCAAAACTTTTGTGGCTGGGTTAGTGTCCCAAACCCTGCACTGGAAATCTTTCTTGGTTGTCAGAGATGGCTGATTCATGCTATGTGTTTCCCATTACCGGGAGTCTTAGCTAGGGACCCATTATAGATTCCTAGAAATTTACATTGCCCTATGTTGCTGTCTCACCCCCAATTTGTCTCCCCACTTGAACTGTCTTCCGTGATACTCTCTCCCTCCATCCTCTCCCCATCTGATTCCTTCTTTCTACCACAGAACTATAGTAATAAAAATCACATAGTATTTGGCATAAAACAGCCAGATTGATCAATGGAACTGAGTCAAAGATGCAGAAGTAAATCTGCACATCTATGGACATCTCGTTTGTAAAAAAAGAAACCAAAATTATATGATTAAAAAAGAAAACAACTTCAGAAAATAGTGCTGGCCTAACTAGATGTTCGTAAGTAGATGAATGGAAATATATCCATATCTATTACCTTTCACAAAACTCAAGTCTAAGTGGATCAGAGACTGAAACATAAAACCAGATACACTAAACCTGATAGAAGAGAAAGTGGGAAATAGCTTTAATTGTATTGGCATAGGAGGCAACTTTCTGAACAGAGCACCAGTAGCACAGGCACTAAGACTGACAATAAGTGAGACCTCGCCAAATGGAAAAGCTTCTTCAAAGCAAAAGACACCATTAAGAGGATAAAACAGCAGCCTACAGAATAGGAAAAGATTTTCCCCAACTCTACTCTGACAGAGGACTAATTTCTAAAATATATAAAGAATGCCAGAATCTAGACAACAACAGACCAAATAATCCACTTTGAAAATGAGGTACAAATCTAAACAAAGACTTTTCAACAGAGGGAATCTCAAATGGCAGAGCAGCACTTGAAGAAATGTTCAACATGGCGCGGCTAGGCAGCGGTGGGATTGGTCGGAGGTGAAGGATTTTCCTGCCACCTAAGGCAGTGGAAGGGGGGGACCGAATGGGGGAGACGAAGAGCCAAAAACCCTTGTACCTGCGACACGTGGTCTAGTTTGGGAGGCATGTGGCTGACTCTAGGGAGAAACAGGAATTTACTTAGGTGAGACAAAATCCCAGCGCGTACCCCCTCCCGTAGGAGCCGGATGATGTCGGTCACCAAACAGACTTTAGGTAGGTACAGCTATCCAAGTATTGGATAGTCCGGGACTCATTGGGGTAATGTCCAGCAAGTGAACTTGAGCTTCACGTTCACCTGCACGTGGATGACGAGGTTCGCACATGCCTCGGGTCTCTGTAAAATCCTCGCAGTTGTTGCAGGTTCTCTTTCTCAAGGTGTTGTGAGCCACAAACAACCTTAAAGCTACTGGCAAAACCGCTCCCCTAATCCAAGGCAGAGCCTTCCGCTCCCTTTAGAGTTCTCCCAGCTTGCCCCAGGGAGTGGGAGGAGCAGACCCAGGGTTATCTTGTAAACAGTGCACCGGCCTTGAAGTTGTACTTAGTAGCTCATTGAGGAGGCTGAAGTAGGGGGATAGTGAGTTGAAGACCAGGCTAAAACTTTAAAAAAAAAGAAAAGGAAATTGACACCTTTTCCTAACGCACTCTCCTTCACGCCCCCCCTCCCCAGCCATACTGCCTCCCACCTGAATTTCATCAAACGCATCCACCTTACGGAATGATTGTTCCAAACAGGAAGATGTTGGTCTCTCAGCTCTGATCTCTTGTCTTTCCCCAGTGGTATATATATTCCCTCAGAGATTGAAACATTCCTTCTAGCAGGGAAGGTCCTTAAGTAGAATGGAACACAACTCAAAGTACCTTCAGGAAGTCCCTAAAACTGAGCAGATTTGCTAGGCCCCTCCCTGCTGTAGTAAGCATTAAGAGCGGAGAGGCTCAGATGAGACAAGATGCAGACCAGCCTCCTGGAGGAGGCAGAAACCAGCCAAGCTGCCTTGAAGAGATGTAGGCCTATTAAGTCACTTGGAAAAGACAGGCTCCAACCTGTTGAATTGCCTTCAGGCTGTGCAGTGTGCTCCAGGTTCCCAGCTCTTGTGAGCTGTCTGTCATCTTGCTGGGCTGGGCTTTGGTGATGCAGCTATCTTTGATTCATTTCTTCTCTTGTAAATAATCCCAATAAAATTCATTGGTTCACTAAAAAAAAAAAAAGAAATGTTCAACATTCTGAGTCATCAGGGAAATGCAAACCAAAATGACGCTGATAGTCCAGCTTATACCTGTTGAAATGGTTAAGATTAAATACACATGTGACAGCTCATGCTGGCAAGGATGTGGAGCAAGTGGATCCATCACTGGTGGCAGCGCAAACTTGTACGGCTACTTTGGAAATCAATATAGCAATTTCTCAGAAAATTCGGAACTGATTATCCTCAAGATCCTAAAAGATACTTCATCCTACCACAAAGACACTTGCTCGACTATGTTCATAGCAGCTTTATTTGTAATAGGCAGAAACTGGAAACAACTGAGATGTCCCTCAACCAAAGAATGGATAAAGAAAAAACAATGACATCATGCAATTTGCAGGCAAATCTATGGAACTAGAAAAAAAATCATCCTGAATGATGATGTTGTGGGTGGACTCAAGCAGTCAGTTCTTTCTAACAGAGAATATTTGTGGCCCTAACATGAAGGTTTAGAGTTGACTCTCTAATTTTAAAGCAGGCAATCACGAGTTTTCTTTGATGCTATCTATGCTTTTCTCCAATGTGGAAGTTATCAAGAGGTAATTCTTCCAGGATCTGTCCTAGTGGCAGACAGGAGCACTCTTTGTCCATAGGATTGGTGAAGAAGCTGGGTCCATAGTCTTTGTGTGTTTCTCTAAGATTTCTCACATTCCTGTGGACACATGATTAAGGATACAACCCTTGTAGAAAACAGTCTTTCATCAGTCCACTTTCGTGTAGGTGTTTAAGAAGAAATTGTTTTGGTACATTACTGTATTGATAAAGATATTTAAAAATCTATGCATATCTCGAACTTTCTGTGGATTGATACAAAAAAACCACAGTATTTCTTGTTCTTGTGCTCCCTTCTTGGTCTTGGTAGGGCTGGATCACAGCTCAGAAATAATTAAAGAATTCTAAAAAGTTTCCAGATGATGATGGTGGTGGTGGTGGTGGTGGTGATGGGGGTGGTCTAAGAGCAACACTTCAAGGACCAATATTTGCAAACAAGCCTGCTTTACCGACTGCAGGGTTAGGAAGAATCTTTATCTTGGGCTGAAGCATCCACTTCTTTGGTAATTGTTTTGTGTCTTATGATATTTGATCACAATGATCTCATTGGAATAATAGTTCTGGAGATGTTTCTTCAATATATTACACTACTACTTCTATCCCCTTTGTTTAAAACCTACAACAGGGATGAAGAGATAGCTCAACAGCCAAGAGCACTTGCTGTTCTTGCAGAAGACCTAGCTTAGGTTCCCAGTAACCACATGGTAGCTAAAAGTCATGTATAACTCCAGTTCTAGGTGATGTGGTGCCTCTTCTGAACTCTGAGGGCACCAGGCATACATGAGCACATACACATATATATGTGAACTCTCATACATGGGAAATAAATATAAATCTTTTAAAAAAACTCAATCAAACAAATTCTTATATTGAGTTTTCAGTTCAGATTGCTAAAACAAAACAATGCAACTCAATACTCCTGCAAGATAAATCATGTTCCCTGTTCTCAACCCTGCCATAGGGAACATTTATAATCAAAACATAAAAAGTACAGAATATTTGCCAGGAAATACATTTATGGTGTGCATATAAAATTACAGTAAAGATAAGTATGATTTAAACATTATCAGTGGTGTGTCTACTGGTAGGCTTTAATATTGACGTTTCTACGTGTGAAGTTTTATGAGAGTAAAACTGTTGTAGGTGTAGACAACTGCGGTAGCTACATTTTTTGGATGTCCAATGCTCCAATTGCTATCAAAGGCATGATTCTGTGTCTAGAATCTACATTCACAATGTGTATTGTCTGTGCTAGCATCATCTTTCTATATTACTTTAGCACTTCTCTGTTTTCATCAAGATCATCTCCAGGAAGCTCTTGCCCAGAAAGACAAATATCATAGATAGCTCCATTGTTTATTCCAGGAACATCCCAATGCCCATTTGAATCAACTCTTCAGTAGATTGAATCAAACACTGGTTCATTTCTCAGACTTGAGTGTTTACTCAAAATTCTTTGCCTTGCTATGTGCACAAATCCTCAACTATCCTATCAAGAGCCTTATCTAGTCATAAAAACGCTGTGATATTGAGAAATCACCTTAGCTAAAACTTTCATGTATTGCTTGTCGTATGCCCTACATTTGCTAGTTACCAAACAGAACTCACAGATCATACATGTTTGATCCATTGGTTACTTGATCATTTTGTTTGATACTTGACAGTCTTAGAGCTCCCTCCAAGACTGATCCAGTGACTGAAGACACTTGTCTTGTAATGTGGGTATTTGGAAGCTGCATCACACTGGGAAACTCCCTACACATGCGCAGAAATCAATCACCTGCATAGGAAATATGAACACTTATATAACAAGTATTCACTCTTTGGGATAAGAAACCCACTTTAGGGGCTACAGTAATATATGATCAGTGAATAATGGTGCTTGCTGAGTAAGCATGAGGACCTGACTTCAAGTCCTACCCCATGTAATAAGCCTGGCCTAACTGTATGCATGCCTGTAACTCCAGCATTATGGGCATGGAGATAGAAAGATCCCTAGGGCTTGCTTACCACCACCCTAGCTTCAGTTTCAATAAAATACCTTGTCTCCAACGGAGTAATATGGAGAGTGATACAGCAAGACATAGAACATCCTTTCCTGGCTATTGAGACCCGTGTACTGTACACATGTGTACAACACACACACACACACACACACACACACACATTAGAAAGAAAAAAATCATTTTTAAGGATTCAGACACACAAAATTCTGTGCAAAGGGTAGACTAGAAGGCAGGTGTGGTGGCATGCACCCGAAATTCCAGCACTCTGGAGACTTGAAGTGAGAAGATTGTTTCAAATTGAAGACTGACTTGGAGCACACAGTGAGTATCATATCATAGCAGAGATACAGACAAATTTCTGTCCCCAAGGGGGAAAGGGGTGTGGAAAAACCTCAAGAGTAATCACTAAGAGTCCAGCAGACCTTGGATAAGTTGGAGATGTTGAAAACAGTCTCCTCGGTATTCTCCCAAGAATCCCATAAAATAGACTAGACTCTGACCATCTGCCTTAGATGCAAAGCAATATTGCTAAATGATAATAAACTTATTGATTACAATCATGAACATGTATCTGAGCAACAAGCGTCTCTTCCATCTACTGTACGTTTTAGGTTGCCTCCCTACACCAGTTCACTTTTTTCTTCAGAGGAACATGGTCTGTAGGCACAGCTTCTATTCACTTGCTCTTCCTAGATTTCTCCCTGATGACACACTCACACACATGCACACACATATGAGCACTCTTATTCATGCATACACACAAACACATGTACTTGCATACATACATACACATGCGTGTGTACACACATGCATATATCCATACACACACATACATGCACATACATCCACAGTGTTTTTTTTGTTTAATGTAGATACATATGGTAATTTTTTCAATACAATTTCCTTTTGCTAATCTGTCTTTTGTAACTGAGATCCTAGCTGAGAAATGAGAAAGGGAAGACTGTTTTCGCCCTCGGCTCCTCACTTTACAGCTTAGTTGAAATACAGAATTTGACAGGAAAGCAAAAATAAAATTGGAAATAGTCCCTTTAAAAAGCCCTCACCACCTTGCTGAAGAAATGATAAAAACAAAACAAACAAACAAAAAAAGAAAGACAACAGCAAAGAAAATAAAAAAAAGAAGAAAAGACTAATGCTATATTTATTATTTTATATAATATAAAATAACAACAAGAACAAAAACAGAACCATGTATTACGTTTTAAAGAGGCCATAGTATATAGGAGAGGAGGATCTCTAATTGAGACTTGGATAATTAACTTCCCACAAGTAAAAACATGTTGGAAAAAGAACTTTCTTGAGTTAACCAAAAATCCATATGGAAGAATGTAGTGGATGATCGATGAGAGTCCTGTAAATAGAAACCAAGCATTCCATTTCTCTTTTGATTCCTAACTTCACAAGAACAGTAAGGGGAAACTGCACGCTTTGAAAATAATTAACGTAGGTGCTACACCATCAACTCCAAGCCCTGCCTTTGTTACAATGCTTTGGGAGTGAATGACCACTCCGGCAGTAGCTGTCAGTAGAGACCTTTAGACATTCTTGTGGTCTAGTCCATATCAAATCCCTGTTGAATCTTCAATGGTATGCTTGTTTCCTTCTTGTGAACACAGACACACATTAGCTAACCATATAGGGCATTATTTATTCTGCAGATCGAATTGCCAGAGAAAATAGTCTCTTAGCAGTGCCTTTCTTAAAATCTCACAAACTCCTTATTCTTAAAGATTGCACAGCTAGTTCAGACTTGAACTTAGTAATGTCTGTGTATCTCAACTGAGCCAACCATGGCAGATTTCAAGGAGAGACTACAGACTTACATGGGCAATTATTCTAGTGATAAGTTGCTTTAGAAGGCTAGCCTGCTATCAAGTGAAAATGTCTACCTAGAAAGTGTCTACCTAGAAGGCTCAGGTGTTGAGGGGTTGACCACCAATCCTTTCATAATAATGAAACCATTTAAAGGTGATTGGATTATAAAGGTTCCTACTTCTTCAAGAGATTCTTCCATTGATTTGGTAGAATTATTGAAGGTGATGAAATCTCTCCCTCTCCCTCTCCCTCTCCCTCTCCCTCTCCCTCTCCCTCTCCCTCTCCCTCTCCCTCTCCCTCTCCCTCTCCCTC
>NW_021604767.1:18455-19576 GCF_004785775.1 Grammomys surdaster
TCTCTCCCTCTCCCTCTCCCTCTCTCCCTCTCCCTCTCCCTTTCCTACCCCCACCCCCGTGTGCATGCACATGTAGGTATTTTCTTAACAAAGTTGGCCTTTCCAGATTTCCCCAGATCAGTAACTGAAAGACAAGCAAGTTCAATAATTATGGCTATCCACAGCAGGATAGAAATCCAAAACCATTATCACACCATATCTTGTAAAGTTGGTTCCTGCTGCCACAGAGATGACATTCAGTAACCTTTCACGGGAGCCAGGCTTAATGCTTGAACTTGCTTAGAAATAGAACTTAGGAACAAAGGGCCTATATTTGGAGGGTGTCTGTCTGGCTCCACTATTGTTATAGTCTTGATGAGTAGTACAAGATGAGAAAAATGTTCACAAAGACTCAACAATATGTCATAGGTTTTTTTTTCTCTCCACCGCCCCCCCCCCAATCACTCACTAGTCTTCCTACCTGGACAGGAACTTGGTAAACTTATTCCTACTTTCAGTAAAATTTCTGACATCACTCAAGATAGATTTTCGGCAGCAGTTTTCTTTCCTGAACAAAGACATCATTACATTATACTAGATCTCGGAACTATATTATCAAGGGGGCATTCTTAATCACTTTCTCCTGTCCTTAATATCCTTTATTTCACACTTTAAAAGAAACCCGAGTAGCTGGAGCGATCATACACATTATATATTATATACTGCAAAATGCTGGCAAGCATGCTCAATAATGTCACTAATGCTATAGAAACCCTGGCCTGTCTCTTTGGACTCAGGAAATTAAATGAAACAGTATTTCAGAACAGAGCTCCTTCATTTTTTTTTTAAATGGACATTTCAGAGAAAATGAGAATGAACACTGTGTTTTGGGGAAACAGTATTTGGTGCTACGTCTCCAGACCAATCTGTTATGTGTATGTAGCTTCTAGGCACTATTGCTTGGTAAATACTGATTTATTCTAACCCAATTCTGCTGACCTGGCTGGTTCCCAGCCATCCTGGTCTCACTCTAGGACCTCCTTCTTCACTCATGTTCTCATGGTGATTCCTCTCCTTGTCCCTGAGAGACTGACACTCTCTCTCTCTCTCTCTCTCTCTCTCTCTCTCTCTCTCTCTCTCTC
>NW_021604767.1:19586-51397 GCF_004785775.1 Grammomys surdaster
CTCTCTCTCTCTCTCTCTCTCTCTCTCTCTCTCTCTCTCTCTCTCTCCAGACATCCTGTCCCATCCTCTCCTGCCCAGCCACAGGCTGATCAACTCTTTACTGACCAATCAGAAGATGATGGAGATCAAGGTTGGGTTGTACAAAATGCTAAGTCAGGAAATGCTTCCTAATAATGACAATACCAAGTCTGGACTCCTGGTACAGAATCAGTATTGGAATACACAGCACACAAAAATGTCCCCCGAGAGGGTTTGCTTTACAGTCACACTGGTACTTCTAACCCCACAGCCATTTCCCTTGGTTCACTTGGGTGGTCCTTGCATGAGAAGTAGGCTTTGCACTCTAGACTCATCCTTTTGTTTTACTTTTACAGTTGCACAAGTTGAATCTGAGAACCTAGGGCTTTACAGGCCATATATAGCTCTCCAGTCAATGCATGACCCACCAAATGACCTTCCAGCACAAGCACTGGGAGAAGTTGACACATCAGGCCACTTCAATGACTCCTCTCACCCCAAAATGTGACTCCAAAATCTGTGATGATGACGTAGCTTGACTGTGATATGTCAATTGGCTGGGGCTGCAGAAAGCTTGAAAATCTGCATCATCTACAGCCACGCACAGTGCAATGACATCAAAGGCTCTTATCATTACCAGAATATCAGCAGCACTACCCCTCTGTCTTCATCACTTATTACAGACAATTCCCCTCAGCTCCTCTCAAGAGTGACCTAGCAACAGTTTGCATCATCACTTTCCTCCCATTCTGCGGGGTATGGGTGGCCTGGCAGCATAAAATAGGACTGCTCAGTATTCCAGCCCCCCTTCTCTCTTCTTCCTTCCCTCTCTCCCTCCCTCCCCATCCCTCCCTCCCTCCCTCCCCCCTCCCCTCTCTCTCTCTCTTCCCACATGTTCCAGGCCAGCCTCTCTTTCTCTTTCCGTCCTTCTCTGTCCCCTCCTCTGCCTCTACCCCTTTCCCCACTATAAACTTATATCAGGTCTTTCACATGGTGTGATTTCTCAGGGGGACACTATGGCATGGGCTCACTGGTACTCCCCTCTTACTCCTGCTACCGCTGCTGCTTTGTACTTCATAAAAATCATGACTTTATTAAACCTTTATTTCAGGACTGGGAATATAGCTCAGCTGATAAGAGTGCTTGCCAAACATGCAAGAAGAACTGTGTTCGATCATCAGCAATGACTAGATATAGCCAGTACTCTGAAGGTAGAGGCAGGAGAATTAAGAAGGTCAAGGCTAGAGCCTGCAAGATGGCTTAGTGGGTAGGGGCTCTTAGTGCCAAGCTTGTCCCAGAAACCATGAAGTACAGGAGAGAACTGACTTCTGAAAGCTTTCTTCTGACATCCATACAAGTGCCATGACAGTCCCTCCACTCAAATGTATGCGCACATACACAGTGGGAGTGAGAAATATGCATACAAACATACACACCTGCACATACACACATATCAGCATATACACACATCTGCACACACACCTGTATATACAAACATACCTGCACATACATCCATACACACATGCACTCACACACTAACACACCATAATAACTTTTAAAAAGACAGTTCAAGTTTACATTAGCTACATACTAATTTTGAGGCTGGCTGGACTGTTCAAAAACTTAAAACCAAAACAAAACAAAATCTTAATTACAGACAGTTCTTGCCTGTAATCAATTTATTTTGCATCAAAATCTAATCATGTTGTCAAAAGTTTCCCCTCTCTAGGAAAAAGACATCAGGATTGGTATGGCCCTCATGCCTCACTGGACAACAACAGGGGGACCAGAGCCATTACAAAGTCCCCTTCAATTACTGGAGGTCAGGCCTTCGAAAGATTAGAATCACCACAGTCCTTCTATACTTAGAGAAGGGAGGAGATGTCAGAGGCAGCCCTGCTTATACACTGAAGGCCTAAAATCAGCCATAGGCCTAAAATCAGCAATAGGCCTGTCATTCATGTATACTAACACCAAGTCTTGGGTCTCTGTGGAAAAACATTGAAACAAATGGCTATAAGCTATTGTAAACAGACAGCTTTTGTGGAAATTTACCAGCCTGAGTAGTCATAGACCTTGTAAATAGGTAGCCTTGGCAGACAATACCAACTTAGATAAGGACAAGTGAATCATAAGGCAGAGTCATAGTGACCTGTCCCCTGAACCTTCACCCAGCCGATACCCTCTTCTGAAAGATATCTGTACTCCCCCTGAAGAGCCACAGTCGTGTCATCCCCTTCCTCATGTCCTGCCTTTTTGTGTTTATAACCCCTGTGTGAATAAGTAAAAGTTACGATTTAATCTTTAAAAAAAAAATCTAATCATTCAACACACAACATGAAACCATGTTCCCATGATTATAAAACCCTGCGTCCCAACAGCCTCCTTTTGCTATATCTGTAGGACCAGACTTATACCCACTGTGTTTTGTAGTACTAGCTGGGGCTTTTCCCCTTAAAGACAACATAAATTATTCAGTCAAATGGTGTCCCTGTTTGCTGTTTTAAAAGATAAATTCTACTCCATCTTATCATTTATTTTAAAGGCACTTTGGGGGACCAGCAGGATTATAGGGTAGATTCTCAAGCCTGGCCTATAGATACTCACTCTGTGGGTCCCCCAAGAGCCCAATTAGACTTCAAGAGATATTGAGGGAAAAGATATGAGGACCATAACTTTAACTCTAACTCCTAGACTGGTTAAGATGAAATCAGTCCACTAAATAATTCATCTGAGGCGAGGCAAACATTCGTGGCAAACTCTGGTGCCACTGCTCACGATGCTTCTCTTAACTGAGCAACAGATCTGTATTCAATGAAACCAATGAGCATTGAGCTTGGTAACAATGGCCAGGAAGTCCTGCCTGCCTCCCAGTGGCCGATCTCTAGGGTTCTTCTTCCCATTGAGGACACATCCGGTTCACATTTGCCCAGTACACTAAGGGAGGCTTTGGAAGAACCTTAAACCCAGCTGTGACTCTAAAGCACAATGTTCCTGCCAGAAATGTTTTACCTGAATGGGAAAGAACCAGATCCTCAAACAAAATACGGAGAAAATAAACGGGGTATTTCCAGGTATTGTACGCTAGTCACGTTCTAGTTGGAAAATGTCTGGATCAGATTTAGAAAAACCCAGACAGTCCTGTTTCCTTCTTCCCCTTTCTCTTCCTTTTATTTTGTGCATTTTTTGTTTTGAGACAGGCCAAGACTATCATCAGTCTAACTATCTAATCCAGGATGACCCGGAGCCCCCATCCTTTGCACGCAGCCACCTGCTCAGTGCTGCGGTCAAGCACTCTGCCTGGCACCCTGCTCTTAACAAAACGAAGACATAGTAAACTGTGATATCAGAAAATAGCTTGTAGATGGCTCTGCTCGTCCCACCTAGTGCTTCACATTCATGTCTGGCTTAGCCATCTTAAAGACGCGGTTTCTAGAAATACAGATCATTATTTCTTTTCCTTGTTCATCATTCTTGATAAAGCATGCCTTTTAGTAAGACACTCTTTAGTTGTCCAGAAAGGCTCCTCTTGTATTTAAAGTCCTAAATTGTTATTGATAATTTTTTTTTAGAAAACTATTTTTGAGTCATTTTAACAGACTTCATGAGTTGCTGCCTCAAATATATACTGGCAAAAATTGAAACACAAGATTACTATCCAAATGTACATCATGAAGCATGTTGAGAAAATACAGGCATCAAATGCTGTTGAGATTCAGAGAGCTCTACATGAAGGTAGTGTGACTTAACTTTCCCAGTGCTGCAACCTTTTAACACAGTTCCTCATGTTGTGGTGACCCCCAACCATAAAATTATTTTGTTACGATTTCATAACTGTGATTTTACTAATTAATCATTATATATATATGTGTGTGTATATATATCATACACACACACATATATGATATCGGATGTATGACTCCTGTGAAAGGGTCATTTGATTTACAGGGGGTCATGAACCACAAACTAAAACCTGCTTCATTAAGGCACATTATCTTTCTTCAGATTTCTCATAGCTTTTAACAGGCTGATGTGTGCTGTGAACCTTCAAAGGGTGCTAGTGTCATAGACCTTCCTAAAATTAGTTAGCCAAGAGACATTTTTATTATGAAAATGCTGGATTTCACTTGCAAGAGAGTGACACTGCTATGCACACTACGGCATGACATCATATGTCACAGTTTGGCTCCACAGGTGGTAGGTAGTTCTATACATGCCTTTTGAGAGCAGTATCCCTGTGTGCAGAAACATATAGTGGGAGCATGAGGTGCAACCACATCTCTATAGGAGCAGACTCGGCTCCCTCTACTTCCCATAACTGTTATTGCAACAGCACTGTGTTTATCTGCTGGACTGGAACACCCTGAGGCAGAGACTCTCTTTGTTTTTAGCAATTTGGACAGTGATTTTACTTTTAACTAATAGTCTCTAAAATATATGACCAAATTTTAGGCCAACAATACCATTTTGATGCCCAGTTAGGATCCTCCAATTAATCATAAAGTTGCTTGACCCTCATTTTTTATTTATTATTATTGAATTTGTATGGCCATTGTATCCAGCAAACATTCTTGTTTTGTGACAAACTGCTTCTGAAATTACTGGCATATAAACCAGCTTGAGATGGAGGACCTGGGATGAGGAGAACAGAACACACGAGAATTGTGTGCAACAGGCATGGGCACAAGTCCGTCATGTGTGCCCACCAATAGCTGTCTATGGGGTAAACACAGCTCACACAGTTCAGAGTATAATAAATAACACTGATGGGATTTTGATAAGCTCAACTTGGGCCAGACTTATGTCAGAATGATTTAAATCTCCACAGCAGTTTAAGTGGTGACATTTTTATTTCAACTAAATTAAGGCAGAAAAGATTTTTAAAAAAATAATTTACACTAAACATTTAAAAACCAGGATCTTAACATTTGAGGGAAATGGTCTTAAGAGAGCAATCTTGGGTACTAATTATAATTACATCCCATCGTAAGATGGGAACTTGTCCCATTTACTGTGATGAAATAGTTCCATGTATCATTGCAGCTAGACTAAGGGATGGGCACATATCTGGTAAAATATTTTGGAGTCAGTGGAGGTATTTCTGGAAGAAACTAGCATTTGAAATAATAGGCGGAAGGACTTCTGGTGTGGGGAGGGCCAGGCCAGTTCATTGGGAGCTACAGTGGATACACTGAGAGCTACCAGAAGGATAAAATGAGTCTTTCTGCTTGACCTGGGAGATCCACCCTCTGCTGTTTCTGGTTATTGGTGCTTCTGCCTCTTTGGTCATGTGACTCCAAATAAGACATACACTTCTATCTCCCTGGTTCTTGGGACTCGGACTGAAACAACTCTACCAGGACATCTGTGTGCAAACAGAACAGTAGGATTTCTTTGCCTGCATAAGCTTTCAAAATATTTTTCTACATCTGTCTCTCTTTCCATACTTTGAATATGTTTCTTGAAGAACCTTGACAAACAGAGTAAGAAATTCAGTATTTGTGACTTCTGGAACTTGGTTCCAGAAGGTAGGCAATGAGTATGCTACCTGAAACCAAGTGCAAGTGGAGTGAATTTTTTTTTTTTTTTGAGACAGGGTTTCTCTGTATAGCCCAGGCTGTCTTGGAACTCACTCTGTAGACCAGGCTGGCCTCAAACTCAGAAATCCGCCTGCCTCTGCCTCCCAAGTGCTGGGATTAAAGGCGTGCGCCACCACTGCCCGTCAAGATTTATTTATTTTATGTATATGAGCAATCTACCTGCATGTACCCCTGTGTGCCAGAAGAGGGCATCAGATCTTACAATAGATGGTTGTGAGCCACCTTGTGGTTGCTCGGAATTGATCTCAGGGCCTCTGGACAAGCACGCAGTGCTCTTAACCACTGAGCCATCTCTCCAGCCCCAAGACAGGGTTTCTGTGTAGCCCTGGCTGTCATGGAACTTGCTTTATAGACCAGGCTGGCCTTGAACTCAGAGATCTGTCTGGTTCTGCCTTCCAAGTGCTGGGGTTAAAGGTGTGTACCACCACTACCCAGTTGAATAGAAATATTCTACAATGCACAGTACAAAGGATTCTGAGGCAGGGAGAGTTAGTACCAGTTTGAAAGCTTATGCAAATTCCATGCCTCTAACCACCTGGCAAAGCAAAGAGGCTCCCATGTAATATTCTTCTACCTATAATATTTAATTCAGTCTGACTTCCTTTTACTCTTTTTAAATCTAAAGTCTCTCTGTGTTTTCTAATTTTATTGTTACCTTCAATTTCTCTTAAGATTGTTTTTGGCCATAGATGTGCCAAGTTCCCCTGTCCTCAGAGGTTATACTGTTAGCTTGAGTTGGAGGGACTTTATACACACTAACTTTATTATTATCTTAAAATGTAATCATACAGTACAATACCTTTTGGTCATACTCTTTCCCTTTTTCTAGATCCTTCTAGATAATACACTAATTTAAAAAAAAAAATCTTTCAACAAAAAGGAAAGGAAGGACAGACAGGCCAGCAACCTGTATTCCAGCAAGATATCATGTGAAAGCAAGTCATGTGATACACACAAATCTGCAAAGACTGAATTTTAAAGCCATAAGCATGACTTAAAAAAGAGCAATATAGAAATAAATCAGAAAAACGTGGCAAGGAGATACTTCCGTTCTCTTCCATTCCACTGAAGTGATAAGATGCCTGAGGAAGCAGATAGTTTAGTACTCTGGCCCTAAGCTCTCTGCTTCACATCCCCTAGAGCTTTCATGACAGAAAAAAATGTCCATAATTCATTGTGTGCCACGAAACTGCAGCTCTTTGCAGCTACTCTCCATGAGATATTATCTACTCTTCCCTAGCCTTGAGATTTTCTTTGCCCAAACCCTCCACACAGCTGTCTTTGCAGGGACCAGGTTGGCTTGCCAGCAGATCAAAGCCTCCACACAGGTGTCTTTGCAGGGACCAGGTTGGCTTGCCAGTAGATGAAAGAACACAGCTAAGTCTCCATAACCATGCTAGGCTATGATCTATCCATCAAAAGGCAGCCAGCCTAGACCTGAGAGCAAACCAGCCAACATCAACACAAGCCCTGGAGACCAGAGGTAAATGGTCAAGTCTGACTGAGATTACAGACCTTCCGGGATGAGCCTAACCACACATTCATGAGCTGAACCACCATTTACTGGTGAGATCTGAGGGCTGCTGTTTACCTTCATCATGGGATATCAGCTATCACAGGAATTGAACACACTGAGAGTGTGTGGTGGCTCTTTGCCTCTACAGCAAGCTCATTCAGTTAACAGGAACTTCAGATTAATCAAGTTAATTGGGTTTTATATTTCAGTGATAGTGATGGTATTTTGGTTGTTCTTTACCAAGTTCTAACTGTTGTCATGGGGAAGGGATTTGAAGAGCCAGTCTGTGCAAATAGCAAATAGACATCAATGGCAAATATGTCATTTAAAATACAGTGAGAATGTCAATGTCATAGGATAAATACAGAAAAAAGCTCTTCTGGTTGTCACTCCCTTTTTCAGTGACTCAGTAAATTCACTGGAAACTAATGGTTTCCTTAGGAATTATTAATGTGACTCATACGTCATGGTAGATGAGACATTCAAAATATTAGTTTAATTGTTTGTTCTCTTTTTAAATAATACATGGAGGAATTTTCTAATTCTTGGAGGGTTGCTTAATTTAGGATTCAGGAAAATTCTTGATACCATTTTGCCCTTGAGAGCTTTAGAAGTAAATTACATCTGATACCAGACTATATATAAATATATATTTATTGTATATTGTCCTGTATATCTTATATATGTATACTGTACATAAAACATACAATAAAATCAATAGTACCAATGATCATGTAGTTTTAGAGTCTGTGCTGGTTTGAATGAGAAGGACCCCTATAAGGTCATATGTTTGCATGCCTGGTTATCAGTTGGTACAACTGTTTGGGAAGGATTAGGAACTGTGTCACTGGGGGGTGGGCTTTGAGATAGCAAAAGCCTATGTCATTCCAGTTGTCTATCTCTGTCTCTCTCTGCTTAGACTTGCCCATCAGTCATAAGCTCTCAGCTACTTCTCTAGCACCACTCCCAGTCCTGACGTGCATGGACTCTAACGCTTCACAACTGTCAGTCTCTGGATTGAAAGTTGTCTTTTATAAGTTGTCTCAGTTATGGTGTTGCTTTGCAGCCACACCACACAGAACACTAACTATATATATATATATATCTAAAATAAATATATAGATATACCTAAATAAAAACAACTAGTTGTTTATATATAACTATATATAGTTATACATAATACATATATATGTTCATGTATATTTTTATTTAGTTATATATTAGTTGTATACTGTATTAGTTTTGATATATATATATATGTGTGTGTGTGTGTGTGTGTGTGTGTCTTGTGATGAAAGTGGATTTGAAAGAGTAACCAGACAAATCTCAGTAGCACCAAGTTATGAAAATGAAGGTCCAACAGGCTTCATGAATATACTTATAACATCCATTTTTCCCTAGCACTAAGGTTTTGATTTGTACAGGAAATTGAAAAATAGATAATCATATGTATGTGCAAGAAAGGAGAGAGATAATGAGTGAACAGAGACTAGATTAGTGTATAGGTGAAAGAGTTTCAGAAAATATGTAGATTTATCAGGATTTAGATCATCTTACAGTTAGCTTTCATCACATACATTCAAAGGTCAGATTTCATTAGTGAACACAGCCAAACATCAAAGTCATTTTGTGTTAAAATTACTTTTATTCAGGATGAAAAATACAGTATGTAACATATTAGATGACAGTCTGTGATTAGCTTTTTTTTTAACCACATATTTCAAAAGAACAATACACTTATTTTTCATCATGGTTACTGTAATATTTATTTACTTCTTATTTATTACTCAGAAGGTTACAATGTAGTGTTTTGTGTAGCTTTTTCTGTAATAGCAGATAGAGATCATTTTGCATACAAACACAGGCAGGAAATAAAAGAATATATGACTCCTCAAAGCAAGAACAAGGAAGACACCAAATCTACAACTTGGGGTTCTGAATTCAGGGAGATTTTTATTGATGTTGTTTAAACAGGTGCTTTCCTGGGTATGAAATGGCCTGATGAAAGCGCTAGGCTTTGCACACTGCGGCAGATAAAGCTATGTCCAACACAATGGAGGAAGATGGTTCTGAGGTAGAAAGGTGATCATGGCTCTCCTCTTATATAAAACAGTTTTCTTCGTCTCAAAATATCTATGCTGCAAATAGACACCCTTGCCCCCCAACCCACCCAACCGATCCTAAAAGAATAGCAATTTCTAACTTTCAGCCTCCTTCTGGCCAGATCCCAATGAAAGAGAACCCAAAGTTAGCATGTCCTGATGTTTTAAAAGCATGTATGTTTGAATCAAAACATATTACCTTTACTTTTATTTTTGGTTTCTCTAAAATTGGTAATTAAATGTTAAATTAAAAAAAAGGAGAAGAAGAAAAAGCAAAACAAGCCAATATCTAGCTTAACGCACTCAGAAGTAGAGGCAGGGATACAATCATCTGAGCATTAATTTCATTCTAGAGAAGCAGTGATGTAGGCTTGTGATTGACATCCTTCTCAGATGTACTGCTGGTCAAGTGAGGGGTCATGAGGCATCTGTCTGTCTGCTCCAAAGCTTCAAATTAGACAGGCACTAAGTGTCTGTCTGCTTTCACAAAGGAAACAACCAGAGCTTTCAAAACTTACACAGGACTTAAAAATACAAAAACAACAATAAAAGTCTATTCAAAGGGAACAGAAGAACATGATGTGTTCTCATTTCACAATGGGCTAAGTCTGCTGTGTGTTTTTATAATGAAAACCAAGGCTGCAAGTACTAGGTATTGTACCAACTTTGGTTTCTGAGTCAAAATGGAAACATACTTAAATGGTAACCCTTGGTAAAATAAGTTTTTGAGACTATTACAATGCAGTCTTCTTTATTATAGAGATTGCAAGATGAAATAAATAAAGACGTCAAGATCTACTTACAAAAAAGGAATAAAAACAGGAGGAAAAATACCCCAGCAGCTTGCCGTTTAAGTCCACAGGATTTTTAGTGTACTCATCCAGTGGTTACTAAAGGACTGTGTGTATGATGTCGAGTAAAGTTAAATAGTATATTCAGAATTGTTGCCTACTCCACATATATAAAATATTTGATTCAAATATATGAACTTAAGAATTTGGCCAGATTACAGAAACAAATACATAGAATCTATTTGGTTGTATGGCTGATGAATTTATAAATAACCAAAACATAATGGTAAAATAGTCAAATAATAAATGAAGTTATTGTACAAGGTTAATATGAACAGCAGAAGGAATGTAATAATGTAAAGTGGTCTAATTCTTATGCAATTTTTTCTCTCGGTTATTAAAAAGACAGTTTCATATTAGAAAGCCCCCACCCACTTTCCCATGGCTGTATAGATTATACAAATCAGTGACAAATGCTTTACCACCTCCAAATACTTCTCTGTTCATTAATTTACAGTTGCATAGAAAGGGGAGAAGAAAACAATAATATACGTTATTATAAAAACAAAATATCCTTTTCTCTTTGGATAGTCAGTGTTTGATTCCCTCAGTAGAACACTCAGTCAGCACTCAACAGCTTGTGTCATGGAGCCACTATCCTTTTCTCTTTGGATAGTCAGTGTTTGATTCCCTCAGTAGAACACTCAGTCAGCACTCAACAGCTTGTGTCACGGAGCCACGGAGCTTCGGGGTTGAATGGGACTTGGAATTGGCATTTGCAAAAGAGGGCAATACTGAAGGTCAGGAAACGCTGGTTGGCTGGATAAATGCTTCACATTGCCTGTGGCAGGGAAAACACCAAGGTCAGAAGAATATCTGCATAAGGATGTTCAGGTAGTGAAGACTTGTCAGTTCTTCATGGGAAAATAGGGGCTTCTATCAGAACTAACCAAAACGTTCTCCTAAATGATTGTGCTGAACTGGCTTAACAACGGTCAACTTTCCAAAAACTCAGTTGATGTAAAACTAGTCAATTCTGGTGTTTTCGCTTATGAACTTGAATGTGGCTATAGGTCAACACAATCATTGGGATGCATACACAGCAGTGTTCCTTAACAGCTACCTTAGTCATACACTGTTTTGGGATATGTCCTCTTCCCTGCACATGAGCACATTTTCCCATTACACTCTGATGGTCCTTCTGCCATCTCACTTCCCTTTAAAACCTTTGCTTCCAATGGACCAGGACTATTGGGTGTCATCAGAAGATGCTTACCCTACCTACTGTGTCACAGTCTGCTTTACAGAGACCTGTTTTCTAGCCAAGACTCCTGTTTCATTTGCCAATAAGATGAGACAATGTTCACTGTTTTGAAAGGACTAATAAATTCACACATGAAAATGTTTTCTAAAGATCTATTTTGGACCCATGGTATATTTTAAATAACGGTTCCTCATAAGAAACACAACAAAACTGAAAGTTAATAGGCTACAGGTTCCAGAAAAGCTCAATGTATTTTTTAAATTAAAAATGGCACCTCTCTCTTCATTGGAGTAATGATCTTGGTATTACCCTTGTGGTACCAGGGGCATTTCAAAGTCTGTGTTCTGTGACAAACGTGAGATTTGAGGTCAGTCAGATTTACACAAAGTCTTGTATAGTAGATAGCAAGGAATGAAAACCAAGATCCAGTATGGAGACTTTGAGTGCCTCACAGAATCTGGTTTGGAAACCCCCATGGGTTGTTCAAAGCAACAATCTGTTGTACAGAATCAAGTAACACCTAAACATCAAGCAGCTTTACTCAATTATATGGAGAATGAAGTAAGACTAAATCAATAGCAGCCAATGTGCTGATGCCAGGATGGGTTCAAGACAGTGAAGTCAATTGAGCCATTAACTCTTACCTGTGGCCTGCTAGGAACGTTTGCTGAAAAAGAAAATAGAAGAAATCAATCCAGGGCTTTACTACTGCTTTGTGTCTTCCATTCTCATGCATGCAAATGTGTAGAACACTCTTCAGAGGGAGAGAACAGCTCTGCCCTCACAGGGATGATAGCAGGAAGTAGGGACGAACTACCCTGACCCTCTGGTCAAATGCTCTAACCAAGGCTAGTTTCCCCACTAAGCGTCTCATATCCCATGTGATTTGAAATACAAACATTCTAAAAAAAAAAAGAAAGAAAGAAAGGAAAAAGAAAGAAAGAAAGAAAGAAAGAAAGAAAGAAAGAAAGAAAGAAAGGAAGAAAAAGAAAGGAAGAAAGAAAAAGCCAAAACTCCACACAAAACATATGCTAGCTCTTTAAAAACATATGCACTAAAACATTCAGGAAGGTCTTAGTTTTGTAAAACAAAGAAAAATCTTAAAGCTTTATTTTATAACTGTGACATGTATGTTTTTTTGGCTTATGTATAATAAGTACAGAGGAGATTCTATATATTGTGTTGAATATACAGTTCAATTCTGACCAAAAGGGTCCTTAGAGGGAATCAATATTTTCTGCACACCTTGGCACACTCTCGCTGGAAGCTGTGGGGAGATGATACATTTGCATCAGTGAAAAGGCTAGTCTATTCTTCAGCATCTTGTGGACTGGGATCAATACTGCCTTCCATGGGTTCAGTTAAGAGCACAGAAGTTAGCCTAAGCTACTTAATAACCCTTCAATGTCTCTGTTGTAATGGGCCTACGACAGAGAACCTAATGTCGTGGGCTTACTGAGACCTGGCACTACTGAGTATTTTCTAGATCTCTGCTTTGTCAGGCTCATCTTTCACTGAGATCATGCTCATAATCCCTTGGTTCTGGTGATCTCCATTAAAAAAAAATTCAGAGATTATAATGAGTGTAGTCTAGAAGACAAAGCTGGTGACAGAGAAGGGTAGAGCCCCTCTGAAGAACAGCAACAGTCCAAGAGACCACTGTCCACAATGACATTTTAGGCGGGCTTCCAGTGGTTCTCAACCTTCCAAATGCTGTGACCTTTTAATATAGTTCCTCATGTTGTGGTGACCCCAACCATAAAATTATTTTCATTACTACTTAATAACTGTAATTTTGCTACTGTTTTTGAGTTATAATATAAATATCTGACACACATGATATCTGATATGTGACCTCTGTGAAAGGGTCATTCGACTCCCAAGGGTATTATGATGCACAGGTTGAGAATTGTTGCTTTCTGAAGAAAAAAAAAAAAAATCCCAGAGTTGAAGAGATGCTCAGATCAGCAGTTAAGAGCACTGGCTGCTAGCATCTGTATTGTAACCCACAACAGTCTGTGCCTCCAGTTCCAAAGCACTTGACTCCTTCTTCTGTCCCCCACTGGCACTACATGCGCATGGTATACAGACATGAAAGCAAGCAAAACTTCCATGCACATAAAATAAGAGTAAATAATTCCTTTAAAACCATCTCTCAACAAGTGGCTTTCCATGAGGAAATCTGGACTGTGCAAGTGATTGTCCCCACCTGCCCCCCAAGGAGGGAGAAGTGTATGCCTTTGTGTTAATGCCCCAAAGGTTTAGGATTCCTATAGCCTTCCAGAAAGGATGTCTACCTCCTTCTAATACCAGAGACATGATTAAGGACCCATTGCTGTTGTTGTTGTTGTTGTTCTGAACAGTAATTTAAGTCTCACTGTTTCAGCATTTTGCTTTACAGGCCACTGGCTATGTCCTCTAAGCCTGCCAATATTTGACACGTTCAGTGAAGATTCATCCTCAACATAGGGAAAGGAAGGAGGAGACTTGCTCCCTGATGATGGCAATATCTATCCTTGGCCAAAGAGGGAGTGTTTCTAATCAACTACATGTTGCATGCTTCCAATCCCTCATATTCCCATGATGAGGAGGAAGAAAGGACATCTGTGGCTCATGCCGTGTCTTTGTGAGGAGAGAGGAGGGGAGAGACGAAGTAGGGGGTGGGGGGAGAAGGCTATCCTCCTTGTGATGGCAGGGAAGATGTGAGCCCTGGCATTTGAGAGAAGAACCAGGATAACACAAGCCTAGTCCTACAAGGTGTGGCCCATCAGAGAAAAAAGAGTGAACCCAGGTGCACATGTGAGCTACATCCCGGGGGCAGCCAAGTTGAATTATCAGTAAGGACATGTTACAAATACACACTCCATCAGAAAGACAGTTATGCTTCCGTAAATAATGGATATGTAATAGTGAAACCCTGGACAGAAGTCTAATCTATTTTGCCTTCCTATTTCTTTTAATCAAATAAAACGTGATAGGTGGTCCCTAGAATGAGCTGTGTATTTTAAAAGGAAGTTAAGTAATTGTTGTGCCTTTGTAAGCCTTGAGTTTTTGATGGCTGCCACTCAAGGCTGACAAATGCAGGCTGGTCATGGTGGAAACATCCGCATAAGTTAACAATAATTCTGAAAGCATTACTTCTAGCAGGGAAAAACAGAAAGAAAGGAAGAAAGAAAACAACAACTTACTATAAATATTCCACATATTTGAACAACTTAAGCAAACTATATTATGCTAACAAAGAAATAGTTTTATTCATTAGTAGAATTTTCTACTGCATGACTGGATAATTGTCAACACAAATGAAAATCAGTTCTTTAATTCTTAGGATAAGATGGTGATACTTGCATCTTTGCTTTGAGATTCCATGTCATTTTAAAAGGTCATAATTCAAAGATGCCACCACTGCCAATTGCGATATTGATTCAAAAGGCAAGAATTTTAAAGTCTTACACACAACGCCATGCAGACACGGTTTTAAAAAATCAGCTAACAGAAGCTATTCATGCAGTTAGGATTTATGAATACAGACTCTCATTTTAATTCCAAAATTGCCACGAGTGAAAATTCATTTGTAGCCTTGCGATTTCTTTAATCCACAAAGGATCAAAAGTCAAGATGAACACACAGCTCAGTCTGTCCATCACACACTGGCTACAAGCAATTTGAACATTCTCCTCAGTGATAGAAACTCAAGAGTGTTTTGCGTTGAGAGCCTGCGTGTCCCATTTATTTAGATAAACTTCCAAAGGTGGTCAGTAAGCTTGGGAATTGCAGCCTCTTAATAAAATATTTGCTGGCCAAGCAATTTAAATAGAACATTAAAGCTAACGAATCCTGAAAAACCTATCTAAGTGATATCTGGGAAATTTTCAACCCTGACATTTCTCCAGTTGTAGAAACATGATCATACCTGTAAATCACTGACTTCATCAATCTGGAAGTATGTATTAGATACCAGATCTGTATCATGCACTAATTGATTCTGTACAATTTGAAATGATTTAGTAATCTTAGGTAAAATTCTGAGGTATGCAATTTTGTAAACAAGACAATGGAGTTTTTTGGGTTTTTTTTTTTTTGAAATTGGAAAGCATTTCCTATCTTGCAGATTTTTATGTTAGTCCAAAAAACATATGAATATAAATAATGAAAAAGAACAAACAATGCCATTTTCAGTGAGAACACATAGCCTGTAAATCCCACAGGATTCTAAAATGTATATGTACTTACTTAAGAGGTACTTGAATTCTTCATTAACACATCACTAGGAGTGTTCATGTATAGAAATTCTCACCATTATAAATACTGGTGGATGTACACACTTAAGGAGAATACCAACAGTTTTCCTCTTAAGGAATTGCAAGCCTCTTTAAATAACCCAAGGATGGGATCACAGGTAAAGAGGTCCCAGTGCAAGGGAAGAGTTTAGCCACTGCGGTGTAGTCTCCATAGAGACTAAGCCTTTCCTCCAGAACCAATCACCATGAGTCATTCATCTTGTTCCCAACCAATGGGAATTTTACACTTGCATTAGGGGTCAGGGCGTGAGGCAGCAACATTTACCTTTGAAGACTAGGTGTTGTTGTACAGTTATGATTTTTTCATTATCTTCTATTTAAAGCAGGGCATAGATGAACATTTTAAAAATCAAGTATACATATCAGAATATGACTTAGGAAAGATTTAGAAGTGCTTTAGAAAAAGAGACTTGCAAAAAAAAGTTCTGAATTTGTGGCACATTTTCAATATAGAAATTATGCATTTTATATTTTTATGTTTATTACAAAGCATAGATTTAAGTATATCTCGCACTCTGACTTCACTGCCAACAGATTTTTAAATTGAAAAGGTCCAGCATTACATTTAAATAAAAATTTCTAAACAGAATTCAATTTACAGAATTTGTTCTTTAATGATGAATGCATTTATGTGGCAGCTGAGGTAAAAGTAATAGCTTTTGGAACCTTTAATTCTGAAACTTTTACTCATAAAACATGATAGCCTTTCTAGCCATTGGGTACTATATAAGTCAGAACAAAACTTCTCACATGAAATTCAACCTTGAATTACAATTAATATAACACATTTAACATGCTTATCAATTATACCAACAATTGATACATCTTTTTTCCTCACTTAGGATAGATTTGTCTAGGGAGCTGACAGAAAACAGTGAATCAAAAAAACTGAGACACAAAATTGTAGTTTACTGACTGGCTGGTTTTAACATCCATTTGAGAGGATCTACCCCTAAATTATAAGTGACATTTTCATGTTCCTTAAAAGTATACAAAAGTGTCACAACACAGTGGTGTGTGTCTGTCTATGGACTCAAGTAGACTGTTGCTGGGCCGAGAGACCACAGAGGTCTCTGAGGTGAGAGCAGATCAGAATCTGAAAGGTGGCAAGAGGCCAGCAGAGAAACCACTTAAAGAATTCAATCGATTAAAATCATTAGGTAATTTCCCCTGGGAGTTGGACTGCTCTCATTGGGTGATTTTCTGGCTCTTGGCTGTTCATACAGAGAATTCAGACTCATAATTTGTGACCCTGTGAATCATCTAGCTTCCACACAATGATTATTTTATTCCCTGAAGAGGAAAAAAAAAAAGAACCATTTGAAAGAGAAGGGGAGGGCAGAAATAATTGCTTTCTGAGACTGACTTCGAAGATATCCGGCGATATGTCTCAAGGGAGGTAGGAAGTTACCTTAGAAAGGCTATGTTCGTCCTCGTTTGGCATGGCACTCAAGGCTCTTCTTTGAAGTGACACAGGTTTCTTATAGCCTGGACTTAACCAAAGTTATATCCTAAAAGCAGACATTGTTCTAATGGACTTATGAGGCATGTGGGAAAATCTCCAAGGCTAGGATCATACCATCAGTGGACTTCAGAATCTGGCATCTGAATGGGGCTTCATTTTCTTTGTCAACACCTATGTCTGTGTTATTTCAAAACAGCCTGCAATCTTGTTTCTAACACTGGCTTTGCTGTCATGCCAAAGAAGACAGAGAGCTGCAAGTGGGGAAGGAGGAAGGACAAAAGACAGTCACATCACGATGGCTTAGGTTTCTACTCACGGCTGCAGGAGGGAAACGTGCTGTTGATCTGCTCCATCACGTCCGTGAGGTCCGTGCTGGGGTCATGAGGTGGGGCCAGTAGGTCCTCAGATGCTGAGACAAAACATAGGGGAAGCAGGGAGCTTGAAATTAATGCCCATCATTCTTCCAAAGAATCACTTGCAGGCAAAAAATATTGCAACGAGCCCCAATATATTAACAAGATATGAATTGTCATCGAAAGGAACAACTTCTGAGACAAATAGAAGCATGTGTATTAATTTGACATATGTCTCTCTCTCTCTCTCTCTCTCTCTCTCTCTCACACACACACACAAACACACACACACACATACAGAAACACACACACACATACATATACTCACATATGCACACAAATGCATACATCCACATGCACACACATGCACACACACACACACACGTTATTCTCAAAGCAAAAAAAAAAGTCTTGCTTATTTCAAATGAAAGGGACATTTTTCATCTTTCACGAAAATTGAATCCACTCCTACACATTTTATAAACAAGCACATTATGACTAAAGTGGTTTTGTTATTATTAAAATGGATCTACATTCATCTCAGACTAAAGAGAATAATGTTTTATGCTCCAGAGCACCCAGGCGTAAGAATGCTAGCAACCAAAAAACAAAACAAAAAAACCCCAGCCAAGTCCAAAGCCAACTGTGCTTCGGTGATACCCACCTGCCTGGTGGAACTGTGGTCCTGGGTCAGTGTCAAGCGAGTAGTTCAATGCAGAATGCTGCGGGGAAGCCCAGGGGGAGACACCATTGATGCGGGAATCAGAGTCGGGCTGAAATCACATGGAAAATTAGAATAAGAAAGATTCCTGTAATCTAGAAAGGAGTGTGTTCCTATCCCAGCCAGTGCCATGGTTCTTCATGGCAATTTCAGCTTAGGTCGGGGCCCAAACACTTCTCCTGAGAGTCAAAATGCTTGCTCCATCTTTGTGCTTTGAAGAACTTATTGGTATACCACAGGATTTCTTTTTGTCTGCCATTTTCATCTCTCAAACTTTACATTATTTTTACATCAACCTAGTAAACTTAGAAGTAGTTTGGGTTCATCTTTCAGAGAGTGCCATTGCAATTTGGAAAACAGCAAATGTACTAACTTTCAAAATAGCTCCCCTCAGAGGTGATATGAAGAGAGATTTTACCCCAGTGGGTTTTGGATTCCGTAGCTTGAATTCAAATTCCAACTTGGACTGCTCAGAAGCAGCATAGAGTTCTAGGCAAACTACAGAACCTATTGTGTTAGATTCTCTGTGTATAATTTTTTTGTATTAACATCTTAGTGTGGATGTAGAACCAGGAGGAAGTGATGCTAAGAAAGCTTTACTGGCCAGAGCCTTGGCATAGAATTGTGTCAGGAGAGTGATAAATGAGTCTTTCCAAAGCCATTTGCTCAGTCTGACACAGGGCAAACCCTCCATGATAGCTCCTGTGCATATCTTTGCGCCGGCGATTGGTGTGCTGATAAATACATGGTCAAAATAGAAAGTGGGGTCTATAGTATGGGAATGTAGAAATTACTTTTTGATGTAGGTGTTCCATTAAATCCCTATTAGTTGAAGTCTGGTAGTTTTCCTTGTTTATATTGAGTTAAGTTTTCCATCTACTTCCGACACAAACACTAAATCATTAGGAAGAGATAAGAGCTCCACAGACTGGGATATTCTGAGCCACTTAGATATCAGCTAGTTCCAAACACATTACTGTGTAACTCTGAAGGCATATGAGCCACTAGGTTCTTGGTCCATTAGGAGGCAGGGGGAGGGGAGGTAAAATGAGTCCAAGAGCCTTTTTCTTCCTCCTAAGAGCATCAACAAGGTACACAGCAAGGAAAGACTTTAAGCAGTGCTTCTGCAACAGTTCCAGGTGAACACTAAATCGTGGACACTAACAGTTGATGCTTCTCAACCTTCCTAATGCTGTGACCATTTAATACAGATCCTCATGTCATGGTGACCTCAACCTTAAAACTATTTTTGTTGCTACATCATAACTGTAATTTTGCTGCTATTATCAATCGTAATGTGAGTATCTGATATGCCAGATATCTTATATACCTGTAGAAGAGGTTGTGACCCACAGGTTCAGAACTGCTGCTCTAAGAGATCACACAAGGAAACTTATCCTTTATTTAGGTGCTACTTGAGAACTTCAAATTCACTCTACAAGCAACCCCTGCCCCTCTCCCACCAATGTATGTGACACCGAGGTTAGAATCAAGCAAACAGTCTGAGTAAGGTCTTAACAGAAAGCCAAGTCTTGACTCACTTAGGAAGCCATTATTTTCCAAAGAGACAGAATTTTCAGGCTTTTAAGTAAACAACTCACATAGCTATGTCAAAGAAACTCTCTGATGACAGACAGAGAGAAAAAGCAAGTGGCCAAAGGAAGGAGAGGGACCAACTGCCCACTATGTTGGTAATGCAAAAATTATAATGCTTTCAAGATTCCTGACAAGATAAAAAGACCCTGGTGGCAACTATGCCAAGACAGCTTTCTCAAACATAAGCAAATCCCTGGAGAAATGAGTTTTTTTTGATGCAGTATACCAACTTGTGGAAAAGGGCATCTCTGTTAGGAATGTCACAGGATGTCACACCCCACAGGCTGGAGAAAAAGGCAATGTGATAGGACTGCTGGTGCTAGTCAGGAAACCTTGTGTGAGGAATCGATGTGTCTGCAGCAAGGGTGTCCTCTCTGTTAGCTCTGCGAGCTGACTGCCCTCTTCCAGTTAAGTCAGTCGGACTATTAACTCTCTGCAGTGTGCCCCCCCTCCACTGTGTTGCACCTCTCATGGGACTACCAGAAGCAGAAAGGCAGAAGCCATACTCTACGCTTCTGCCTCAAACCAAAGAATGATGGTTTCTCAGAACTGTGAGCTATTAGCCAGTATTAAATCATAAAAGAAATGTACTAGCTTTGGCTGAATATTAAGAAAAAAAAGCAAGAGAAAACAAGGAGAGAAGGAGGGAGGAGCAGGGAGAAGAAAGGGAGAAGCAGGGAGAGAGGAGGAGGGTAAAAGATGCCATCTCTGTTAAAGGGTGAATTATTTTGTATTCATCAGAAACATATGTTTTTCTCACAATGAACATTGTATTGCTTATTGTCAAGAAAGTTTGCAAGCCACTGCTCTAGAACATCCCCCAGTGTAAGCAAATAGCAGTGGCAAACTAACAGCCACCTGTTCCCCTGTGTTTTTGCAGACAATGATTTTCGAGGTACCTTCTCAATCCTAGTTCTCTGGAAGAAAGTGTTAGATTAAAGATTGTAGGTCACTTCATAAGGAATCTTCTCTTATAAAAGGCAGGCTCCTGTGTACCATTGGATTTTTTTTTTAAAAGTCAAACTAGTCTAAGGTGGTATTTTAGAGCAAAAGAAGAAGGAATTTCTACAGTCAGATGGGAAAACAGGTATTTTTGTATCAGTGAAGATTCCATTCATACACAGAATTAACTGTGGCAGTGATAATGAAAGGAGATGTCCTATCGGCTACCAAGGCCAAGCCCAGGCTTCTATGAGGTGGGCAGGTTGGAGGATGGGCGGGTCATGTTGAGAGACACAGGATCCCCCCCACCCCCCACCTGCTCCAGGAGCTGTCTGAGGCGGTGCAGCTGAGACTCCAGCTGTTTATTGTGATCTTCCAAAATCTGCATCCTTGCCTCCAGCCGCCCTTTGTGCTGCCGAAGGAGTTTAGCTTCCGCTATAAGTTCTGAGTCCTCAGATGTGTGGTGAGGAGACACAACGGAGTCTGGAGGGGAGCCCACAGGGAGCCCCCTTCTCAGGTGCTGCTCCTTCAGCTGCTCATACTCCACCTGCAGATTTCTAATATGGAAAAGAAAAAATATAAAAATAACCAGAATTATTATCAGGTGTATCTTCTCTTCCAAACTGGAACTCCAAATTTAGCTGTGATACTCTTCATCTTATGGAAAAACAGTTATTAACAGGAAGAGCTATTAAGAAGAAAATGGTCTTCAAGCAAGACTGTTCCCAGGACCCATCATTAAATTACAGATGCATGAGACCCTACATACCCCAGCCTGCTAATGTCCTCCCAAACATGGATCTTATTGTGATGTCTTAGACCAAAGCTCTGAGAAGACAGAAGGAAGGGAAGGAAGCAAGTGGTATATTTTCTTTTACTGGGTCTAGCTCACCTTTGCTCTTCTTCCAAGTCAGCAATGATCCGCTCCAGTTCACCACGTTCCTCCCTCTCCACGGACTTGAGGATCTGAGCTGGACTCTGTGGCTGGCTCACAGGAGACTCTCCGCCCAGTGTCTGGCAGTATTGCTGGATGAGGGCATGCTCATCCTCCCTGGTGAAACAAAGAAGATGGACATCAGCTCACATCTGGGTGGTGAGGTCTCTGAGCACAGAAGAAATAAAACCAGTGACCACTGGCTGGACCAGGCTGCTTTGGAACTCTGTGTCTCCATGGCCATCCTTTGAAAACTCAAGCTGGATGCTGAAGTTCATGTAACAGGGCTTGTGTAGGATGAGCTCAACAGATCAAAACTTTCATGTCACAATCTGTTATTCTCACAATCCCCAGAGAGCCATTCCACTCAACATCAAAAATAAAATAAGACACATCCATGCCTATACATAAGGGTAATAAGTTGTTATAAATCAGGCTTAACGGGATGTATCCAACCTATGGCCATAAGCCACATGCAGCCCAGGATAGCTTGAAATGTGGTCCAACACAGATTTAGATAACATGTTACAAATATCAAACAAATAGACATGCCTAGAAGCAGTTAATATAAAAGTTAAGGAGGATATAGGCAAACACATCACTCACTGACTACAAAGAAAATGGATCAAAAGATCATGGAGCCAAGAATGACTGATCTTTCAATTTGGCTATAACCAATTTCCCTATGTTTGATAACCCAAAGGATTTACAACATATTTCTATTTAAATACCTGCATAAATGCAATTGTACATATTTGTAAAATAGCAGTAGCTATTTTAATTGGTGGCATCATGAATAATTTTTAGGATCGCTATCCTGCATTAAATGATTAATTAAATTTAATTCATTGAAGTTCTTCATCCAATAATCTGTTACTGAACTAGACACATGAAGAGTAGTGTAGATGCATGACTGGCAGCAGCAGAAGGGTGAAGGGGCTCAAGACCAAGTATGTCTGTGGTATGAAAAGGCTTCCCAGCTGGGCTGAAATCTCTGTTCTTCCTTTGTGAGGCAGATCTAGTTGGATGTCCTCAGGAAGTTGTGACTGTCACATCCCCTGGCTCAGGAGATTTCAGAGCCCTCTAGCATTCTGGACATGGCCTGGTTTGATAGTTTTTGCCAAGAGGGGAGATAAAGGATAAGGCATCAGGAAAATAAGTCATAGCTAATGTGTCCACCAGAATTTAGAATGGAGCTGTCCTATGGCTCAGCCTTCATCATAAGCTGTGCAGCCACACCGTTCTCTCAGCATCTTTGGCTGTTGCTCTGGACCAGACTGAGTCCCAAAACAGCCAAGGGGAATTTGGAAGTCCTGGAACGTCATTGTTTCACCTGTACCCCAAAATCCCTTTGCTCTTGTGCAGATGAGAGAACGAGCACTCTGATTCTTGTGTGTGATAGAAAATCCATCCTTGGCATATCACACTTTTGCTCTGACAGTCAGAGGTCTGAAATTGCATCTAGGATTTAGTGTGTTCTTGGAAAATGTGTGCTGCTTCGGGAACAGAGATGGGGGGGCGCAAGGAGAAAACTGGGTACTGTATCTGCTCAAGCATCAGAGCAGAGCTCCATGAACCACTGGTGACTTAATGGGCCTCCTTCCTTTACAAACACACACACACACACACACACACACACACACACAGACAGACTGTATGTAATGGTGTATATACATTACATATATCCACATATTAAAAATAAAACTCATACACTTTGGCTAAGCTTAAAGCCTAACTTGATGTCCCTCCTCCTGTTAAATGCCTTTTTATCGGTGTGTGTGTGTGTGTGTGTGTGTGTGTGTGTGTGTGTGATAGTTGTTTACAACAATGGTGGAAAAGGAAAATAAAGCAGGTAAATGACACAAGAGGTGGAGTTGGCCATGACATTTTCTCACTTTTCATAGTAAATGCGAGGTCTCTGGGGGGAACAAAAGAAGCCGCTATAAAAATCACATGATGTCTTGAGGTTTCAAAGGCTGAGAAGAGCAGGAGAGTGGGTATACTACCCCTCAACAGCCAGAACTCCTAGGCTACTCTAGTGATTTGGATATGCTTGGCTCATATGAAGCAGCAGTATTAGGAGGTGTGGCCTTTTTGGAATGGGTGTGGCCTTGTTGGAAGACTGATGTCACTGTGTAGGTGGACTTTAAGGACTCCTAGTGCTCAAGCTCTACCCAATATAGAAGAGAAAGCTCTCTCCTGGTGGCTTTCGGATCAAAACACAGAACTTGGCAACTCCTTCTCTATTACCCATCTGCCTGGATGCTGCCATGCTTCCACTACGATGATAATGGACTGAACCTCTGAATGTATAAGCCAGCCCTAAGTAAATGTCTTCCTTTATAAAAGTTACCATAGTCATGGTATTGCTTCACAGCAATAGAAACTGTAACTAAGACAGCTACCCACACAGAAAAATGAAACAGAAATCTGGAAGGGAGGGCCAAGGAAAATGACTCCACAAGTGAAAGTGCCCCAAGCCAGATGACCCAAGTTGACCTCCAGGACCCACAAGGTGGAAGGAGAGAACTAACTTCCACAAGATGCCCTCTGACCTTCATGTATATGACACACACACACACACACACACACACACACACATACACACACACATACACACAAAGAGCTTATGATCAGTAGCCTAGACATAAGTATTTGAAGAGGCAAAAAGCAGAGATGAAGCCCAGAAGCCCTGAGATGAATAAATCAATGACCTGAGACACAAGTTAGTGGTTGTGTATCACAGGTGATGACTGGAGGGACCACTCTCTGATCATGTGGAAAATGAGGCAGTAAGAAAAGATGTGAGTCTAAGACGCAGCTAGGACAGCGCAGATGGACAAGGTGTAAAGATGTAGGACACATACAATAAAGCAACTGCAAGAGAAGACTACAGTGAACATACTGCAAATCTTTTTCGGGCTCAAACACACCTAAGCAAGCAACTAAGTGATGGAATATCCAAGAAAGCAGAAAATGTGTTATGTCAGTAAATGTTCTATATTTTAAGGATAAAATACCACGAGCATTAAAAATCAAAGCAAAGAGTCATTTACAAAAGAAGGAAAAGCTTGGCCTCCTACTGTCCCAGATACTTAATGTTCAATGACAAGGGGGTGATGGGTGGAGTCCTACCTCAGTCATTTACAAGAGCAGGAACAGCACTCAACTCTATACCACTTTGTCCATGGAGCAAAAGAAAGAATGATCAAAAACAAAGCAAACAAGAACAAAACTAGATTCAGTTATTGAAATAAATAAGAGGAAAATCTAATTAGTTATATAATGCCTGTGGATAGTATCCCTAAAATCATAAAAAATAAAACCCAAGGTCAATACCTTAAAAAAGATAAATAATAAAAGTATGTACCCAAAATGTAGCTTAAATTATCTTATGGCTAGGACTGACCACAGATCATTTATTCCCTAAGAACATTTGTGTAGACACTTGGGCCTGGGGATTAGGTGCTTCATATTGACATAAACCACACTTTTGTTTTAAAATGTTGGACTGGAAAAAATGATGCTAGCGATAAGAGTGCTTGCTAATGTCCTAGGTTCAAACATCTGCCACCTACATGGTGGAAGAAAAGAATAGCCTCCTGTAAACTGTCCTCTGGTGTCTGCACGCATGCAAGCGTGCATATGCACACACAAATAAAGAAGTAATAAATACATTTTTTTAAAGTTGGGCACTGAAATTCTATTTGGGAAGCATTTTGTTGTCAGTATTAATGTAAATTCACCTCTTTTGTGAACTTGATGTACAGTGCATTGCAATAATTATCATGGCCACTAACTACACTGTTTGTTATGGTGTCTGGAAGAGAATTAAGGTCATCTCTGTAAAAATAACAAACAGAAATAATTTACATGTAGCATAAAATCTTGGCCTTAAATATTTTCATAGATTATTAGCCTTAAAGGTTAAATACAAAAATAGATCCGTTCTACTGTTTAATTGTATATAATAAAAACCAAGAGCACCCTCATTATGCAGATAATGCATCATGCACCAGATTAGGGCTATTAAATATCAATAGTGTGCATCATACTGAAATAGAAATTATTTTTAAAATGTAGCCTGTATCGAGAGGTATTATTAGATAGAATATAATTATACTGTATGTGATGCATATAGTAAACACCATCTACATTGCAAAATTAGTACCTGTCACATGATGAAAGAGCTGTGATGAACTTTAAAACCAATGCTCTACTCTAGGTTTCAGATTTACAAACAGTAATCTCAAGGTAGACCATGACCAAGTCCCAACTTCTATCCACATAAAACAGCATCGCCCAAAGGCAGAAAGTAGATGAAGTGAGAACCTGGTTATTGGCCTCAGGGACTGTCTAAGGGTCTCTAGGGCTGTCCTGAGTCCTGCCCCTTTCTAAGATGTGTATGATAAGATGTATATGTAACTCTTCCTACAAAGATACTCGGGAGACTTAAAACTAATGTCCCAACAGATCATCCAGAGTCTGGCTTTCAGAGAAATAGGGGGTGCTTGGGACTGCATCATGTAGGGGTCAATTCTGGAAAACTGGCATATACTCCGGGCCACCATATATAGACTCAGCCTACGATACATGAAGGCTCAATAAACAATGGACGTTCATGGAGGGGGAGTACTTGGAGAGGGGACAGGGAATTGTTTCCATGATCCATCCAACTTGAGGGATCAAAGTCACCTCCAACTACTGGTATGTTGGCTATTGCTGAAGGCACAAAACCAAAAAAAAAAAAAAACAAAACTAGGAAAAAAAAAAAGAAACTAAAACTATCCTGATTTTCTTGTCACACATACATGTGAGAATACCCAGATTTGAATAGGGCTCCACCAAACAGCTCACCAACATCCTGAGTGGAAAAAAGAAGTGCCTCTATCACTTCACTGCACTCTAAGGACAAAATGAATGTCTGTTGACTGAATCACCACATCAAACGCCTGTGCATGAAGTCTGTGGAACTGCTAATCATTTGCATAATTTCTCTGCTCTGATACAGTAGTGAGAAAATAAAGACAGTGATTATTGAATTTGAGTAGTGCCTAGGCTCTGTCTACATAGTAAGGAACACAAAGAAGTTAGAATTTTTATCTTAACTTTTATTTTTCAGTTTATGTAATTCCCTGCTACTTTTAACATCGGTGAGAACTAGCCTGATTTAAAATGATATTTAAGATACTTCATTACTCTATATGAAACACCTCCTGTTAGGTTATATATGAAAGAACAGTGCAAATACTTTATTATCTTTGAGGTGGAAGTGGTTTCTGGTTCATAACATCTGAATAATAATGCTTAAGTCATGACTTACGATGGCTAAAGGCTGAGATGGCAAACTTTTGATATTTAAAATAGAAAAAAGTTCCCAAGAGCTTCCACTTATAAGCTGAATGATAAGTGAAATATGGAACAGACTTAAGGGAGACATTCTTTTTTTTTTTTCTTTTTTTTTGGGGGGGTGGGTGTTTTTGGTTTTGGTTTTTCGAAACAACGTTTCTCTGTATAGCCCTGGCTGTCCTGGAACTCACTCTGTAGACCAGGCTGGCCTCGAACTCAGAAATCCACCTGCCTCTGCCTCTGCCTCCCAAGTGCTGGGATTAAAGGCGTGCACCACAACTGCCCGGCAAGGGAGACATTCTTTATCAGCGTTCTTAGCAGTGATTATCAACCTGAGGGTCTCAACCCCTTTGGGAGTCCAGTGACTCTTTCACCACAAGGGTCGCATATCAGATATTTACATTGTTTTTTATAACAGTAGCAAAATTACATTTATGAAGTAGCAATGAAAGTAATTTTATGGTTTGGGGGGTAACCACAACATGAGGAACTGTATTAAAGGGTCACAGAATTAGGAAGGTTGAGAAACACTGGCTTGAGGTATTCTACTTGGCTTTCTCCAGTCTTTGTTAATGAAAACATAGACATACTATATTCTAGAGCTTCTTGGGTTCTCCTGGGCTCCCTGTCTTGTCAAAACTATAGTGAGCCCACAAGTCACATCAACTTGAAACTATAGAAGCCTTTTTACACATCATCTCATAAAAAACAAGGTCAAAACAATATCTATTACAATGGTATCATCAGAGAGAAAGCATTTGCCAAGAACATTCCACAGCCAAGCATAAGACGTACAAATAAGGAAATCAGATACAAAATATCTGGCTTTGAGGCTATTTTTAAAAGATATTATAAGTCAATGAAGCTTTCCCCACTTCCTAATAAAATAAGATGTTTGTAAGGGAGTTATTTTTCAGTGAATGGCAGAGAGAATATTTCCAAGCATGTGTGGACAGCATTGCTAAGAGCAGAGACTGTGAAGAAAATGTTAGTATGCAGAGAAGAGAGGAGTTTGCAAAAGTGTGTCGATCCCGGATGTGCATTTGTAAAACTATCAATAAACAGCAATATTATGGGCTGTAGAGATGGCTCCGTTGGTAAAACACTAGCCACGGAACCATGAGGACTTGAGTTCAGATCCCAGCTCTGATGTACTAGCAGGGTATGGTGGCACACATCTGTAACACCAAGGCAGATGGTAGTTGAGGGAATTGGGTGTGGGTGGTAAAGAGAGACAGATCCTCAGAGCTTATTGGTTGGCCAAATAAATGAGATCTTCATTGAGAAACTCTGTCTCAGATAGACAGACAGACAGACAGACAGACAGATAGATAGATAGACAGATAGACAGAACAATTGAGAAAGATAAAGACACCTGTCCCCAAGATATATGTACAAACATATGAACTTACATATATGTGTATTCATCCACATAAATACAAACATAAAACAAACATACACATCTACAAAAATGCATGTCAGTATTATATTTAGAATAATCAGCAGCAATCTGATTATTCTAAAGCAGGTGGGTTTATTCACTAAGTAAATAAACACACTTCATTTACACTAACATGGCTTAAAAGCTTAAAATGTACATAGAGTTTTTGGAAACACATCATTTTGGAATGGGATAACAACTCAGACGCCATGGTCCATGAAGCTTATTCCTGAGTTCTAATAGAAGGAGGCAGGGTTAATCAACCAAGAACCTCCCACATTCCAGAACCAGGTTCCTTCCTGCCTTCCATGGCCCAGTTATCACCAAGGCGACACATTTCCACCATTGTGTACTCTCCCCGTGCATATGCTCCGTATACCCTATAAAGCCCACCATCATAACCTGGCCCATCTCTGTTTTTCCATCCCTGCTCAGAGGCAGCCTTCTGCGTCTCCTCACTTCCCCCAGTAAATCTTTGGCATGAGGTCTGCTGCATGGTGTGGTGTTTGTGGCCTTCCTTGGCCCCAATCACCAAGATACTCTTTCATAATCAGAACCCTTTCAGTTGGCCTCCTGGGCAAGACTCGATTCACGATGCACTTACACACTTCCTGTGGTAGAACTGCTGTCAGTTAAGAAGGATCCATTTGTCCTTTCCATCTGGGCCAGTCTGAAAGTATGAAAACAAGGAGATGATATCACAGGGCTGCAAATGGAATGATCATCCAGAAGCATCCTTGCTTGTTTTTAAATCTATATTAATTATGACTAAACAGAAAATAGTCCAAATCTCGCACAATGGTGAAATTAAAACCACCTGTACTGGTAAGCTGGAATTTGATCACCACTCACATTGGGCCTGTAGGTGGGTACACTACAGTGTGAGGTCTTCTCATTGAGCTCCCAGGCTCTCTAGCTGGTCTCCACTGAAACGGAACAACCTTCACATAAACCTAATTATGTTCCTCTCAGGTTTGAAGATTCACCATGACTTCTCTTGACCTAGAATGTGAGCCAACCCCTGATAAACTGGGCCCTGGGTTATCAGACTATGATCTTCACTACCCCCCAAGTCTCTCAATTCCTTTCCCTTCTGTGGCTCAGTAAAGAAACCACATTCTTCCACAGTATATTATCTAACAGCTTTAAAAATCTGACTTAGTCTCAATTCAGTGCAAATATTAACAGTTTTTTAAAATGGTTCTTAAACTAGAGATTTTGGATACATCTGGCTTCTAGTGTGACCAATGGTTGACATTAAACACTTTCCTGAAAGTTTTGCACACTACACGCAGGCCTATATTTTGCACTGCTTAGGGACCCTAATAATCAAATATTAACACACGTTTAATTACATATTGCAATTCATATGTGCATGGTCTCCTGAGGGTAGCTCCAATTCTCACTTTTATTCACTGGAACTAGGTTATATTATCTGTATCCTGACTGCTGAATGTTTGGAGTCTCAGCAACTCTATAACGGCAGCCTATTGTAATCTACTCTTCATAGAATACATAGCAGGTATTAGGTAAAGTACAAATTACATCATAAAAAGATAAAGGCCGAGGTTCCACATGTAATAGAACCACGACTTCTGCAAATAAACTCCCACATCAAGGTTTGTCAGCAGCCTTGTCACTACCAAAGCAGAAGGACTCTGGGTAGCAGAGAGCGTGTTGATTACCAGTCTCTTACCGTGTAGCATATTGTTCTATTCTTGAGTGGGTGTCATCATGAAACAGCTGAGGGGACTGGGAGGGGCTGTAAAGTGGGAAATAAAAAGGCAAGGGCTTTAGTCTCAATATTGACAAATGTTACCAGTTAGAAGGTTAGTTAAGTAATGAATCTGCCATGCAAACAAACCACCAGTGTTGTCCCCCAGGATGTAAAAGTAGTAGTTTAGACCCCTGCCAATACTCTTGATTAGAGCTTCCCTCCTGTGCAGGGGGCTGTGAATACTCACTCATAATGCTCTGGCCACATACTGATGAGCGTGATAGGACTGCAGAGAGGGGACAGGGAGACAAAAGTCACAGAACAAACATTTAGAGCGATTTCACACAAAAGCAGAAGGTGGCGGATTCTCATTGGTTTTCCACTCACATTTGGCTATCGTGGAAATCACCACCAGGAAAACCAAAAGCAACTTTCCCTGCACTTGCAGCATCCGTGTGTCAAGATGGTCATCACGTTTTAGAACAGTGAGACTGAAAAGAATAGCCAAATGTGCTAAGATCACCCCACATTATAGGCTGTTGGAAGATAATGTTCCAGAATATTCCAAAGGAGACAATTATATTTCTTTTTCTTGGAGAAGACATTTGATCAGAAAGGTGAATTTATTACCTAATTACTAGACTATCAACATCAGAATTGAAGTAAAAAGGGTTTCCTGGTTCTTCATTCAAAAATGTAAAAGTTTAAATTATGTGTACACCATATTTCTCAACTTCAGATACACTTGGAAAAGAAAAGTCTTCCTGCCTACATCTGCCCTACTCAAAGAGTCAAATCATCAGCACATTGAGGGTGACTTCTCTAGAACAGGATAGACTTCCATCTTGTATGATGTTATTAACTAGAAGTCCTCTCTAGGAAACTACATGGGTAACCAGTTCTGCTTGAATCAGGGGCTTAGGTCTGAGGCTGGATTATTCACTGTCACCTACAGTACAGGGGCAGTCATAGACTCTCAGATCCCCCAGGAATTTCAGATCTTCAGGAAATGCCATTGAAACAATTCATCCCAATTAAATGGTAGTTTAAACTCTTAACATTTGAGAGAAGGTGTTGATGAATTACCTGATGAATGTAGAAATTTAAAAGCACAGAGAAAATTAGTACTCTGCTTAATTATGTAAAGTCTCTTGAAAAAGCAAATGCTGATCGAGCAAAATCCTTTTGGACTTCCTTTTCTATTACAGTGCGGACTTGAGACACAGTTAATGATCTCATTATCTCCTGCTGTGAAGCACAAGATGATGTGTGCACGGCAGACATTAAAGAGATGGAAGGTCATCTTATTGGGTAGGAAGCTAAAGTTCTTTAGACCTGCTTTCAACAATGGGCATTCAGCCTCTATGTCTGCCCAAATACGTATTCTGTAAATAGAGTAAATTGTGTACATGTAAAAGAGAAGATGGAGCAGCAGGGACACAGTATTATTCCTCATCCTTAGTATACCACTGCTTTTCATTATCCCTGAAACAGGGAAAGTAAATGTCAAGAGACAGACAGCTCTGCACCCTGTGCCACACTTCCTAAAACAGTAACTGCTTAGGAAATTATCTCTGAAATTCAAGCATAGGACAACATTCGATATAAGCTTTCAACAGAAGAAAAATTATGTGTGTGTGTATGTGTTATACATACATATATATATATATATATATATATATATATATATATATATATATA
>NW_021604767.1:51797-68164 GCF_004785775.1 Grammomys surdaster
ACACACACACACACACACACACACACACACATATATATATATATATATATATATAAAATATCTTATCAAGAAACCTTGGCAAAGCTTTGTGGATTGGCTTGAGTTATTCTTTGGAAGTTAATTGTTGGCACAAAAATTTGTAGATAAGAATGGAACAGACAGAAAGCTGGACTTAAAGAAAAACACGCAGGGCGGTGGTGGCGCACGCCTTTAATCCCAGCACTTGGGAGGCAGAGGCAGGCGGATTTCTGAGTTCGAGAGTTTGAGGCTAGCCTGGTCTACAGAGTGAGTTCCAGGACAGCCAGGGCTACACAGAGAAACGCTGTCTCGAAAAAACAAAAAACAAAACAAAACAAAAAAAACAAAAACAAAAAACCCACTTTTTCATGGAAGATATTAAACAAGAGAAAGAGATACAAAATCAAACTTTAGGTTTCTTTGCCTTCAGAGGACTTTGGTTCACACTCAGTAGAAAGAAAGAACAGCAGCGAAGTTCTTCATGCCTGGGACCTATAAGGACAGTTGAGCTCACTTAGCAGACTGCTTGTCTAGTGTAGATGAGGTGCTGACTGCCATCGCCCGCACCCAAATGTAGGTAAGTAAATAATAATAAAATAAAGGCAGCACCGATCTCTGAGTTACCACTGACTTCATAATGGAGCTGCTTCCTATTTTTCAGTATAGAAGCTCAGAGGGGTGTTTTGACTAATTTCATATGCTACGAGAAGAATCAGACTCTACAGTATAAATGGAAGTCTATGAATTCCAACATAGACTTCAAAGAACTTGGTGAGCCTTTTAATGATGCAAATTCCCAGCAGTCTCCTCATATTTCTGCTCTTCTGCTTCTTTAACCCAGTTGCTCCAAAGCTGGTAACTGGTTCTACCAGCTTTGGAGCAACTACCAGTTAGATCATAACCCTACCAGTAAGATCATAGCCTGGTGCTTGAAAACCAGACCAGGCTTATCCCACCCCTTACCACTCCCTACCCCAGTCTGTCCACTAAAGCTAGTGAATTAACAAGTCCCTGTTGATCTGGTTGGTTCTTAGAATATAAAATATCATGTGAAGGTGTAAACAAATATACTTTCTTGTCTGTGTCATGTGAGGTTATAGCCAAGCTCCCCAACTTCTCTGTCTCTGGATTGTGCACTTTCCACCTTCACCATGCTGTCTATAGCTAACACTACCTTTAACACTGTCTATAGATAGCCTTACCTATAACACTGTCTATAGATAGCCCTACCTATAACACTGTCTATAGCTAACACTACCTATAACACTGTCTATAGCTAACACTACCTATAACACTGTCTACAATGGCTAACACTACCTCTTCTACCCTTTCACCTTAAAATAACTTTCTTTTCAAGAGATGTTTTTATTTGTCTGTGTATATGGCACCGTGTCTACCCCATGTCTGTACATGCCAAATGTGGGGTGGGTCCTTTTGGAAGCTAGAAGAGGGCATTGGATGTTACAGGTGGTAGCAGCTTCCAAACACAGTCACTGGGAATTGAACTCAGGTCCTCTGGAAGAGCAGCTCGGGCTGCTAACTACTGAGGCCAATTTTCCTAATGCTTCTGTAATTCTCTCCTACCTCTGGGGCCCATCATGTTGCCTCTGATATGATGTATTGTCACTTAAAATGCTCTGTCATGGCCATGATTCCTCTGTTCATGAAGCCTCCTCGCTCCTAATAAAGTTCATTTTCTGAAGAGTAACTTCATGTCAACATCTTTCCTAAACCATCCACCACTCTTTTCTCATTAATGTTACCTGTGAACTTTCAAGATAAACTCTGAAGATGTGGGTGTGTAGATAACAAGGTCCTTTATTATCTGGCTTTCACCTCTCTCATTCTTTGTGTTCGATACTGTTTCCTGTTAGAACTTTAATCCAGGATTTTAAAAATGATTCATTTGGCCAGTAAGTCTTTTCCTCCACCTCTGACCATTCTGAGTCCTTAGCACATGACTCAGGCAGGCCTCAGCATCACTACAGATCCCTTCCAGTCTTGAACATCCATCTCCACAACTGCACCTGCTCTGCGTGGATTCTTGCTACAATAAGATCTTCAAAGAGTGATACAGTTCACTATGGATATATTACCCAATACCAGAAGCAGTTGGTTTTTGTTGCTGTTGTTTAATCTTTAGGAAAACTAACCTAATTCTAAAGCTAATAATAATCTTTCAGAACTCTCAAATTATTCCTGCCACAATTTTATTTTAGCCCTTTTTTCAACTTCATTATGAATACTGTATCCTTAATTTTACTCATTTTGAAAATTCTTGCATAGAGATCTGTCAAATTAACTGAATAAGCCTTAGCATGGACATGTTTACCCCTATTTAGTAATAAGTGTTTTTCCCATAGTCCCTTCATGCATGCCTGCATGGCTAATCACTGATCAGAAATTAAAGCATGACATTTGCAAAGATGAAAGAAAAAAGAAGTCAAGGGAAACTCTAACCAGCTCCATAAATAACTTCAATACCTGTGCCACTTCAATGGTTTTTCTCCAATGTTCTCCTCACACAAGTAAGAGAATAAATAAAATCAAACTTTTTTTTCTTTAAAAAAAAAAACTACCCACTCACATAAATTGTTCTACTGGATGATTAAGTGACCTTGTAGCAGAAGAGGGCTCAGCAGAAAAATGAACTACAGCAAATCCACAGAGCTCTGTGTAGGATTTGAAGAAGAACACCCACCCACACTATCTAGTAGCTCATAAATCTTGTTCAAAAGGGATTCTGTGGCATCCAATTTAATCAGATGCCCCTTCCTTTCTTCTTCTTATGTCCCCCTTAGAAAATGGTGGGAAATTTATGCTAAGCAGGGCAAGGTATTTTCAGCATAGTATATCAAAAGCAGAGAATGAAATTATTTTGCATGGTTTTCTGTTAATTTTTACTTGAAAAAAAAATGTCACTAAGTGGATCTTAGAGATGGCTCAGTCGGTAAGTGTGTTCATTGCAAGCACAAAAGACATGAATTCACCCCCCTGAGCCACATGGAATCTGATCACCTAGAATTCCAGTACTCAGGAGGCAGAAACTGGAGGATTCCTAGGACTTGCTGGCCAGCCAGCCTTGCTCAGACAGCAAGCTTCAGACTCAGTGAGTGACCTTGTCTCAAACAATAAGTTGACAGCAATTGAAGAAGATAACCAATGTCAACCTCTGGCCTCCACACACACAGATGAACTCAAGTGAGTGGGTATAAATCAAATGTCATGCTCATTTTAACATTTAAGGGCAAATCATTAAAATTTTTAAAAAGAAGTATGAAATATTCATCTATCTATCTATGGCTCATGTGAAGGATGGAGATATTTGGGCAAAATGTCGATGACTCATGAAAGGAGCGCAAGGCGACATTGCTCAATAAAAGTTCCCTCTCTTCCTTCTCAGATCCTAGCACTATCTGATAGCTTAGCTATACTACTATATGCCTCAGTGAGCTATGGAAAAGGTTAAGTCGATGTGACCTAAACAGGGAAAATGTTATCAGGTGTTCAGCAAGTCAAACATGTATTAGATACAACAACAAGAATAATTAATATACAATCTTTGAAGACAAAAGGATATTCACAAAATATATGCATTTCTAAGTGTATTTAGATAGCTTAGTTTAAAATAAAACAAATGTTAAATTTGTCTTATTATGAGGTATGAAATCAACAGAAAAAAATTATATTTTTGTGGGTAGTGTGCATACTTATTCAGGTGTGTGTACATGTGTATAGATCTACACACGGAGGACAGAGGTAAATGCTGGGTGTCTTTCTTAATCAATCATCCCAGATATGGTTTTTAGTTACATGGGTGTTTTGCTCATACATTCCAACATACGAAAGTGTTGCAGTTGAAATGTTGAAGTACATACTTTAAAAAGGGATTCGACAATTTAAAATCACATCACTTTGATCTCGATAGATGACTAATTGCCTGGTGATTTAAAATGCTCATGCATGCATGACTTCTGGCTCATTTTAATGTCTTTCTCCTTCTCATTTCAGGCTCTAGATACTTTGGTTTTCTTTCTTAGCTTTATGATCCTGTTGTAATTGTTCCCCTCATAATTTCTTAGAAGATGTTTGTCAACTCAAATTGCAGATATCTAAGCATTTTTGCTCGTTTCATGTATAAAGATGCTTCATTTTTGCCAGTTTCATCTTTAAGACTACTAAGAAACACAAAATGAGGGTTCAGAAAAGATTTGTACTTGAAGTATGAGATAATTTATATTTAAAAGATGTAATTTGAGGCTGAGGATATAACTCAAAGGTAGAGTTCTTGCCTATCACATGTAACGCTCAGGATTCAATCCAGTACCACAAAACAAAATCAAATAATGAAAGGTATTATAACAAAAGATTGAAACCTATAAGAGGAAAGAAGGGAATAAATGAAAGAATGAAGGAGTAAATAATACCACAATTTGACTGAGATATTGCTAAAGACAAACCCATACTCACACACACACACACACACACACAGAGAGAGAGAGAGAGAGAGAGAGAGAGAGAGAGAGAGAGAGAGAGAGAGATCAAGAAAAGAAATACACATTCAGAAACAACAAATAAACAACACTCCCAAGTAATAAAAACTGGCTGTTGATGAAGATTTGTTTCAAAATAAAATATTTCACCAGGATACAAATCTCTTTGGAAGGATGCAATTCCTTTCATGTTGTCAGCATTAGTATAAAAACAATGAGGTGTAAGTGCTCACAGACTGAATGCTAGAATGGAACTCACGTCTCTAGGTTGTCCCCTTCGAGCACAGTCTGGACAGGCAGGTAGCCAAGCCGAGGGTGTTTGGCAAAATATTTCTTGGACCTGAACTTGTTCTTCAGCACCTTTGTGAAATCTCGCACATCTTCCCCAGATGTTGTCTATAGGTTGAAAAATTCACAGTTGTGGTTAAAAAGGCTATACCAACACCTACAACAAAAGCTGAAGGTCAGTAAATGCTAACAACTTTATATGCCTTTGAAAAGCACAGTATCATGAAAATAAAGGGTAATTGGGACTCTATGAAAGACATATTCAGTGATTCCATAATTTTTAAAAATGTGCAAAAGAAAACCATTAAATAGCTTTTTTATTCTATATTTTAAAACTTGATCCCGAAACTAAAGTTTTGGAAAGCTTACTGGTAGATTCCTATGCGTAAACTGATTTCCTTCTGCAAGAGTAGTGACAGTATTCCAGATGACATGCTTTTAATTGGGTTTAAGAAACTGAGGTCAGTGCTTAGCCCATGTTAGCTCCCCACAAACTACTACACATTCTCTAGTTGGGAGAAATTTTAATCAATAATAAAGAAAGGGCAGTGGCAGGGGACATGGAAGGTGTATGCCCATAATCTCAGCACATACAAGAAAGAGACAAAAAGATCTGTAGCTCAAGGCTAGCCTGGGCTACATGAGACCCTTTCTGGAAAAATAAAGGACAAGATTAAAAGAGAGAGGGGGGAAGAAGGAGAGGGACAGGGAGAAGGAGATGGAGAGGGAGAGAGAGAGGTGGGAGAGGGAGAGGGAGGGGAGAGACAGGGAGAGGCAGAGAAACAGAGAGAGGGGAGAGAAGGAAAGAAAGCAAAGAACCACCTCAGGATTCTGTTTGGAAAGAGTCTAAGTTTCTCTAGCCTTTATCAACCATGTAGATAAACTATTGTTATACCTGGATTGAAATGTAATATGATATATAGCATTCCAATTTTCTTAAGGATTTTAAAATGGTGTTTTGGTTTGTTGTTTGTTTTTCTGTTTTGTTGAAACAGGATCTCAGTACATAGCCCTGTCAATGCTGCAACTTGCTCTGTAGACCTGGCTGGCCACTGCTTCCTAAGTGCTGGGACTAAAGGTCATGGGTCACTAGACTTGGCAAGATGGTAATTCTATAGCTATTTACAAGTGAGATACGTTTAGACTCCTCAAAGCCAATTCTCTTGTTTTATTCCATAAACTATCCTCTAAGCCTAATATTATACTATCAGCAACTCTAGTGTTCATATTCAACACAGATAGAAACTCTGATCCTAAAGATCCAGTTACATATTTATATTATTAGTCAAGAGCTGAATTGCTACTTGGGTAGTACACCAACTAGTTTGCTTCCAAACTTACCACTGAGTGGATTTCATTCCCCCTCTTTATAAAGAGATGGAGACATTATCTATATAACACAAACGGAACAATGAGTTTGTGAACAGACTGTGCTAATTGGTCGCACTTTCTGTCTTTTCTTTAATGGCAAGTGACCCAGCATCGTAGAGACTTGTTTGCAAACTGACACTGTTTCTTTCTAAGGTACTGGATAGGGATTTGTGATTCCATTGCTGCTGTGCCTGCTCTTACCATAGACAGTTAATATACAAAGAAATACCAAATGAAGAATCTGCTCCAACTTCAACTCGGCCTCTAACTAAGTTTGGCTATGGGACGGCGTTCATCTCTGAGTCCAGAGGTCTTCAACTTGTAACCATGAACTGAGTGAGTAAGAGAAAGCCACATGACCAGGTTCCAAGCTTCGCCCCCAACTCCCCAGCACTGTACAATGTAAAACTCACTGGTTATGAGTCCACTCCTACACAAACAACCACAACACTACCTACTTACATACATAATGACTCCATCACTCTTCAAAGACAGTCTATGACTACTACCCATGCCCAGCTACTGTCTCTGTGAGACTGTTTATTCTGCATGTTTCATAGACAGACCTTTATACAGCATGTCTTCTGTGGTTTCTATGCTGTTTTGGCTTATTTATTCTGGGTACCTACGTAGAATCACATTTGAATAAAAAGAGAGAAACCACTCAAAGGTACAAGTCCAACCCCATGTTACACATCCTTCATCAACTATATCCAGGACCTGGAAAACAAGAGCCAATCTAATCAAGCAATAAAGAAATATCACTTCTCTATTCTCCCCCAATTACCAAAAAGCCAAAAACTCCTGCTGGCTTCCTCAAGAGTTAAGGCATATAGTTAAGTTACATTGTGTCTAACAGTGCATGTGTATTATAAAGGACACATCTGCACAGAAACAGTGTGTTTTAATTTCTTCGGTAATTTTTATGTTCAGGGAATATATGTGCCATCCAAAATTGTAATCTAAGGCTGTTATTTCAATGGCTTCATAAACTTTATCACAACACCAAAGGAGATATGAAAAGTGACCCTTCTCATAGCCATGGGAGATGACATTCAGTATAACAGAATGTAATTCTGCAGTTGGAATAGAGCCAAGGAAATGAATTAAACCTAATATTTTGCACTGAAAACGGTAAAACGTTGACGTAGACTTGGTCTAATTAGCCACCTAACAGCAGCTCCTAGCATCTCTGTATTTTATAGTGCTAATGCAATGCTTTGGCAAAGAGAAGCCCACCACCTAGGATAATGGAAGCCATCACTGCCATCAAACTCAACTAACTCTCACTGCACATTAGGTGCAGTGCTTTGTTGTTTAAAAGCAGACAGCTGTTGCTTTTACAGCGGGAAGAATGGAATGGAAAGGAACTTACTGGAAATTACTGCACAATGAGTCAACCTGTTAACTGCCACATGCATTTCTTGGAACATTAGGCTTCTTTTTTTCATTTAATTGAAAATAGATTCTTTTCCCTCATACTATATCCTGATTACAGTTTCCCCTGCCTCTGCTTCTCCCACCTCCTTTCCTCCTCCCCTTCTACCCATACCCACTCCCTTTTTGTCTCTCACTAGAAAAGAGCAGGCTTCTAAAAGATAATATTAAAATGTAACAAAATAAAATATTGAAAGAGAAAACAAAACTATCACATCAAAGTTGGACAGAAGAACTCTGCTCAAAAGCAGCCTGTTGTGTTTTCTACAGACTATGTGATGTCTTTGGAGGATATTCAGTTCCCAGTCGCTTTGTTTCCTTCTCTTTCACTGACATGGTGATAATCTTGTAGGTTCTGTAGCTAGTAGTGGACTGTCACCATCCAGTTTTATTTGAGTGGTTTCTTGGCCCAGGATTTTATTGCAAATATTGGCTCTGTGGATTTCTGGTTTTTTGCTAACTGCCCTGTTTGTAGCTAATGAAGAGAGGAAACAGCAAACACAAAGAGAACGAGGTAGCCTGAAGTCACAGAGCCACCATCTCCCTCTAAGGCCCTCTAGACTGATAGCTCATGAGCCTGTAAGAACTCATACATACAACATAGAGCTCTGTACAACACAGAGCTGCCCTCCACGTTTTTCTTTTTCTTTCAAAGCTAATGATAGTGAACCATTGTGAAAATATTGGGCATGGGAATACTCAAGAAACATTCTCTCAAAGTGAAGTAGCAGTGACAGGATCAGAGCTTATTTAAGTAATGGGAATAGCTAGTTCTCCACTGGCTTTCCATCATCATGAATGAATGCATACAATATTGAAAGGTATTGCCCAATTATAAAGTCTACCATGGAACCAATCTAATCATGTGAGGCTCTACCAAACTCCTAAGGTATTGAAACCAAGTAACTGCATTCCCAGGCCCTGCTTTTACCAATGACAATAACAACAATAAAAACCAGCAGTATTTTATCGTATGTATATACATATGTATGTATATACATATACACACACATATATAATATATATAGTATATGTACTGTATGTTATATAAACATATATAAAATCTTTAAATATATCTGGTAGTATGTTTTGCTTGCATGTATGTCTCTGTGCCACACATATGAAGAGCTTGTATAGAGCAGAAGAGGGCATAATATCCCCTAGAACTGAAGTTACAGCAGCCATGTGGGATCTGGGAATCAAACCTAAATCCTCTATAAGAGCAGCCAGTGTTCTCACTCACTAAATCTTCACTCACGCCCCCATGAAGAATATTTTAAAATTCTCTCCAATTACTCATTAATTGAGAGAAAAAAGTCACTTCAGGTGAAGTAGACTTGGAGATCATCTTTGGCTTCAACTGATTATGTATATATTAATGCATGTCTATGAATCCCTATGTTCCTGTTCCATGTTTTAAACTAGGTGTCCCTGGCTTAAGTGTTGACTCCCTGCACACTCATGTTCTTCAAATACACTGATGGATGACTGAAGGTCATTCCCTTCTCCTTAATGTGACTCACACACAAAAAAGCAAGGCCAAGGTGCAGAAGAGTCTAGAATTCAGAAATGCTAAGCTCCATGTAATTTATTGGCAAGCTACTCCTTGAATAAATTACTCCTCTACTTCAGTTGAAGAACCACCAATTGCTAATGCCAGAGAGCCACAAGGCACCATGGAGAAAGACACTGCTCACAATGCTGCCAAAAAACCCCAAGGACAAAGCCCAATTGCTAATTCCGGATTAACTTAAGCTGAATAACAACAACAACAACAACAACAACAAAAAACCTGAAAATAATCAAAACTACAACCATTTTTTACCTCTCAGTAATTTCTTAGTCATAACTCAAGTGACAGTACTATCTATGTCCATAACAAACATGTCCAACATTAGATTTTCAACTACTCAATTCAAATATTAGTAAGTTGTACAGAGGGAAATACAGAAGTGTGATGATGTAAATCAAGGTAACATAAAAATGCATAGTCCTGTGAAACAAGAGGTAAATAAGAAACATGTTGCCATGTAGACCATGTCCAAATGTTGGAATTATTAAAGCAAAGCACACACATTAGCAAGGTTTACAGATTGAGGACAGAGTTGAGGGACACATGCACACTTCTAAATGGTTCATTTCATTATCTTAATACTTGGAGACACTCACAGAAATTTTTCTTTTTTAATGGCAAAACTAACCCTGGGTTTTCACTGATTTCAACAAGGTAAAATTAAGACATGTTTGAGTTTTACAGCTTGGTTGAATCAGTAAGAGAAACACAAAGCCGTCTGAATCTTAATGGGGGGAAAAAATCCCAGAAAGCTAAAAATTAAGTAACATTGACAGAATCACCATGAACAAGAATGGTAATAAGCCACGGATGTAAAGTAGAGCTTGTTGCAGCCTTGTCTGAGGAGCTAATGGCTCATCTAAATGTACCAGACTTGCAGGGAAACCAACGTCAGGGAGATAAGAGCTGAAAAACACCACTTCGGGATGCTGAAGTCAGAGAAACAGCAGCAAGGCTGCATTTTTAGCATATTGGCCAATATCCCAAAGCACATCTGAAAAAGCAGGCCTGCCAACACAAACCATGCTGACTGCACCAGGACAGAGTCAGCAGTTTTTTACAGTTGATACTCACAGCCTTCTAAATACAAGGACGCTGACAGAAGGGAGGAGACAAAGCAACCGGTGCCAGTTGGTCGTTTTTTACTCTTTTTTATTTGATTTCTTTCTTTCTTTCTTTCTTTCTTTCTTTCTTTCTTTCTTTCTTTCTTTTTCTTTTTTTACTTTTGCCAATATAATTTAAAAAGGCATAATTTAGCTTAATTTAAAAAACATGATTTTTATTATTTCTAAAACCACAGATAATTATGCACCTCTAAATTCACAGTAATAAGAATATTATATAGACAAAGGTCAAAAATAGAAAAATTCCTATACTTTAACAACTGGGCTATGTTGACTTGGAACCTAACTACAATGAGGTAAATATTTGGAACCCAATCGTAATAGCTCACCACGCCCTCTACCCAAATGCCCAGCCACAAGGGAGACAACTTATTCTATAAGAATTCTTATAGAATAAGTTGTCTCATGAGATAAGATCAAATATAGTTTCCCCAGCTGCTCTATACTCTGTGAGAACTTATCTGCAGCCCCTGCACAATATATTTCAATCAGTCCCCTTTGTTTCTCTTCTTGGTAAATTCCTTTTACCTGCCCATACCTCTTGTATTTCATACTATATTTTGCATAACAGATATGCTGAGAACTGTTTTAAAAATAACATTCAATTTTGACTAGAGTACATTGGACGTCTCCATCCTTTTGCTAAGTTGACTACAGAACCTGATGAAGCTATTGATGTGATTCTGAAACACATTGCTATTATTGGACTTTTCACATAAACAAACAACACACACAATGTAGGTATTTGGAAACCTTAGCTGTACTGTCAGTTCTACAAAAACAATTATCTCAGTTTACTGTGTTGGCTTGATATCATACGGAAATTCACAGCTAGGTATAAATGTTTGTTGTTGTTTCTGTTTGTGAAAAGTAACACATTGTATTAAATATGTAAGGTTTTAGCCACACAGGTTTGATTAAACAAAGTATTTTTTAAGTAATGAAGATACAATCATGCACTTGCTTCAAAATTACACTACCAATCTGTTTGTTTTAAGTGACAGTGATTTAGTAAGTGGCTTTTCACAGAGGACCTCCCCTTGACCCCCACCTCAGTTCTTTCTAGTGAATCTCAGTGTAACCACCAGAACAAACTAGTTCTGTTCAACGACCTTCAACTGATCAAGATGTACTGTGACTCATATCCAACAGTGAGAATCTGGACATAACCAATACCTCTGCCCTTCCAGGTAACAAATTTTTGCAAATATCAAATTTCTTCATCTCTAGATAACAAATCTCTCAAACATCCTAGCCAGCCCTTCATATTCTGAAATCTGTATGTAGCAATACCACACCCTTTGGGATTTTCCCTTTCCCTAACTTAGCGGGGCCATCATCTTTCAGCACATGCGCACAGCCTTTATCTGTTTACTCTTCCTGCTTCTCCTGCTTCACCGCTGTGCACTCTACTTGCTCCCACAGATCCCCCTAGAGCGTGTTCATATCTCTTTCCACAAATGAGTTCCAAAGCAGATGACAACAGAAAAAGGGGTTTCTACTCAATGGAGCTCAGCACATGTTGCCTCAAACAAGGCATTTGAAAAAAAATCAGCAGAACCAGGAAGGTCATTCTCTGATCTTCTTCCCCAAAGAAACTCATGAGGCCTCTCTTAGAGAGGTAGGAATCACCATCTTTACCTTGTGGCTAAGTATTGAAAGTGTCCCATAACTTGTGTTGGAAATCTAATCCCCAGTCGAATATGTTGAAGGATAGGATATAGGCTCTGATCTCATCAGTGGATTAATGTTATGGCAGAAGAGGGTTGTTACCGATGCCGGTGGCTGATGATATGGATATGTGTAGCTCTTTCTCTTTCCCCTCCATCTCTTTTGTGTTGTCTTGTGGTGTCCTTCAGCATGCAACAACCCAACATAATTGTCATGACCAGATGCACACTTTGAGCTTGGATTTCTCAGACTCCAAAACTATGTGACGAGGAACCAGCTGTAGTTTGTAAACGACTTGTCTGGAAGTGTTCTGCTATGGCAGCAGCAAATGTCTTCATGTGTTTTGAAGACACAGGACATGGAGTGGTGTCTTCAAAAGCAGGCTTTTTATTTCTCTAGGACCATAAGTAATATCACAACCTCTTTGTTCATTTAGACTTCTCTAACTGTCTACTCTTCATGAAATCCTTAGCATTGAAATAAATAGGCTTCCCCATTTACCTGCGTCTGCATTTTCTCATGAAAGTCTCAGAGTTCAGGGAAACTTGGCATTAAATGAACTTGTGCACATTTGATAATCTACCTTCAGCTGTGATCTTAAAAGTAGGAAGAAGAGCTGATTCTTTTCCTTCCCTTACATTATCCCCCTCAGCCACACCATCTATAACCAATGCACTATTGAAGGCTTTCTAAAGACACAAGAGCACACAGCTATAACCTGTCATTTTCTTAAATGTCCTCTTATTTCTGAAACCCTTTACATACAATTTTGGTTAAATGTTGGGATGTGACTACCCCTTAGGTCTTGCCAGAACTCAAAACATTTTTCAGTCTAAAAAAAAAATTTAAAAATCTGTTAACTGGACTCTTTGAAGTCTTCCTCCCATCCCCATTTTTTGTTTGTTTGTTTGTTTGTTTGTTTGTTTGTTTTTGGCTTGGGGTTGATGGAAACAGATGAAGTTTTCTTCACCCCAATATTTTCACCTCTAGCTTTTCGCCTGCATTAGGGTTTCTTCAGCATGAGGAAAGCCTATGACAATCACAATACCATAACTACTTGGGAATTCCTTCCTGCTTTGGCTTTTAACTGAAGTTATCATTGTCTACATCTGCAGCTCCTGAGCAATGGCAGCGCCATAGATAACAACTCTTTGGTAATTAACCTCAGCTGTGATCTGGTGTCAAGGTAGCATCTTACTTATCTCTTGGTGACTCTGACTGACCCTAGCAAGAGATGATAAGCCTTTCCCATTCTGTTTAGCACGTAACCCTATTCAGTGCTCTCTCATAGTTAGAAATTGCACACACACACTCTTATAAATCATGCGCATCTCACCAGGTTGAAATTACTGGTTCAGACATCATGGAAAATGGTCTGAAGTCCTTTAAAAATGTTAAAAGGTCAATGCAAAGTGATCTAGAGATCTTACTTCTACACACACATCCAAAGACAATATCATCAAGGTCTCAAAGAGGTACTCAGTAGTACTGTCATGTTCACTGTAGCACCATGTGTAGGAGCCGAGATATGGAACCAAGTTAAATATCCCACAATACATGGACAAGGAAAATCAACACACACACACACACACACACAGAGAGAGAGAGACAGAGACAGAGACAGAGACAGAGACAGAGAGACAGAGAGACAGAGACAGAGCAGGGGAAGGGCTATTACTCAGTTTTATAAAAGAAGGAATTCCTCCCATTTGTGACAACGCAGATGAACCCGAGACATTATACTGAGTGAAATGACTCAGATATACAAAGACAAATTTTGCATTATCTCATTTATATAAAGAATGTTAAAAAAAAAATGAGGAGTCAAGCTGATAGTGGATCGAGTAAAATGGTGATTCCCAAGTCTGGAGAGAGGTTCAGAACTAGAAAGACATCCAAACTGTCAGTTGTAACATGAGTGAGCTCCTGAGTCCCCATAAATAGCATTGTAGCTATAGTTAAGAGTGTATATTGGGTCTCATAGGGCAGCCCTCTCGTTTTAGCCACTCAAGGCTGAGGCTGGAAGATACCAAGTTTAAGGTCAATGTGAGCAAATTTTGAAACCCTATCTCAAAATGAAAATGCCTTTAAAAAGATCTGGGATGCAGCTTAGAGGAAAGTGGTTTCCTAGCATGTGTGACACCCTGAGATCGGTCCCCAGTAATGCCAATTCCAGAAACAAAACCCAGCCAAACAAAAATATTGTATGGATGAAATTGTAAAGTAACTTTTTAAAGAAAGACGATGTTTGCATTCTCTAGTAACATGAATTTTTTTCTAATTCAAATTAAATTTTGGTTATTTACAGCAGCAATATGTTTAAAGGAGACTGAATTTTCATTATAGAGGTAAATGGTTTTATTATTTAAATGTGCTGTAAATTTTATCTAAAGGCAAAATTGCTTAAAGGTAGACTCTTAAGGGGGATTATATCATAGATAACGTTAAGGGAGGACTTGATCATGAGAACTACTTGTTAGCAGCAAAGGTTGCTGATACAGACTGTTTTGAATCCCTTCCCTCTTTCACACAGGAGTTGTCTTGCCCTTCCACTTCCTACCATGAAATGATGCAAGAGAGCTCAGGCCCCATGAGGTCCCTTCCAGCTTAGATTTCCTCACTTTTAGAAACATTAGCCAAGTAAGAGTCTGCTTATTACATGTCACCTATCTGAAATGTTACAGTAGCATGTAAGACTAAGCTTGGCTGCTGAGCGTTCCCTGAAGGTCCCTATATTAAAGGCAATCTCCAGTGTGTCCTTATGGAACTCAACAGAAGCTTTTGAAGGTGAAGCCTGTTGGGTGACCAAGTCACTGGCATGGTGACCTTTAAGGGGATTGTGGGATACTGTCTTTGCCTCTTTTCTCTGCTCTCTGGCTAATGATGAAAGTGGTTTGTTTACTGTATGCTTCTACAATAATGTATTGTCCTTACTAGAGGTCCAATGCCTAGAGGAGACTATGAGGATTCCTCTACAAGTATCAGTTGAGTTATTTTGGGGAAAGGGTAAGATGCAAATGAATAAAGAGAGAAAGGGAATACACACTAACTATAATTCAAGTCATGCTATCACTTGAACATAAACTTTTGTTGAGCTGAACAAAGGAATTATTAAGGTACAAATTTGGATTGTAGAATAGTAATGAGTCGTAAGAGTTAAACTAATTTCATAAAAACAAAAAAATTCCACTCCATTTTCTCATGTAAATATTTTATTAGTAGTATCATAAAATTCCTTCATGAATCATGAGAGCTAATTCATACCCCATTAGTCTTCCTAAATCTAAACACAAACACTGTCACAAGTAATAAGCTGATAGGTTGGTGAAACATTTGGAGAGTTCGGAAGGCTTAAAATGAGGCTGATAGTCTATGCTTTTTAGCAATAAACTCATTGAGAGAAGAGTAAGATATGACCTTGAAAGAGAAAGAGAGAAGCCAGTGATATGAATGGGTCATTTTCTTAACCAGAAAGGAAGATGGGTTGTGAGAACCACAAATACCATGGTGCTCATGGAAAGCTCACAAGCATTTAATGCACAAATATCACTATCACTTTACCGAAAAAAAAAAAAATCTCAGCATCATTTAAGCCCATTATTTTAAGGTAGATGTGAAGATAAAGGAGAATGGAACATAAATACAGCTTTTTATAAAGAAGACAGTAGAAAGGAAAAAGGAAAGATCTAAAGAATTTCGGTGAAAAACATTGGAACACTGAAACGTAGTTAAATCATGTCATACCATTTAAAGCAAGAGTACACCTCTAAGACTCAGTTTATAGATATATCTACAGACGTCAGGAAAGGTTCTAAGTTAAGCTCTGTCGTAGGTTGATTGTCTAGCATGCTCTGTGGTGGGTTGTTTGCCTAGCATGCATGTAGCTCTGGATCTGATCCACAGATAAAAATGAACTAAAAGTTGTAGGTTAAATGTAGAAACTAATCATATTTAACCTCGATAGGATTGCCACGGTAAGTTCAGGAAAGGCCAAATGATTCCCTCCTCCACCAAAAAGATGATATCATCCAGGAAATTAAAGAGCAAGCTGGAATCTCAGAAATGAAAGTCACTTGGAAAGGACCACATAAAAGGAAGAGTTTGGGATGACTTAAAGCAGTGGTCCTCGCCCTTCCTAATGCTGCAGGCCCTTTAAAACAGTTTCGCACATTGTGGTGACCCCCAGCTGTAACATTATTTTCACTGCTACTTCCTGAGTGTAATTTTGCTAGTTATGAATGGTAATGCAAATATCTGTGTTTTCTGATGGTCTTGGTATTAATACTAAAGGATCGTTTGACCTGTAGGGGGTCGTGATCTACAGGTTAAGAACTGCTGACTTACAGTTTTGTTTTGTTTTGTTTTGTTTTGTTTTGTTTTGTTTTGTTTTGT
>NW_021604767.1:68174-89405 GCF_004785775.1 Grammomys surdaster
GTTTTGTTTTGTTTTGTTTTGTTTTGTTTTGTTTTGTTTTGTTTTGTTTTTGAATTCAACAGTGGGAGTAGGAAAGGAGACTTCAACACACATTAGTGATGACAAACCGGCTTCTGTTGGTCAATGATTATTAAACATGCCTTGCTTTCAAATAGCTTAGAAATGTTAGGAATTTATTAGAAATGATTGTATTTAATGAGAATAAAAGCAGTAATTCTAAATCATTCCTCTAACCTCATCCACTTATCTTGATTTCCCCATTTAATGCTAGATCTGTAAATGCAGCTCCTTAAATTTCTAGCTATTATCATGTAAATATTAACATTATGCTTCTTTCCAATCCAAAACTCTTATAAGGATCTGAAGGGCATTGCACAACCTGACACCATTTCCCAGGCCTTTGTTTTCTCACTCTCCCTGTCATTGGACAGAAGGCCACTTGCAGAGCTCTCATGCTCAGAAGGTGCCCAGTTCTGTTTAATGGTCCTTTAGTGTCATTTGGAAATTCATGATAACTTTTGAACAGGGGACTCCACCTTTTCACCTTTCTCTGGATACTTTACTTTATGACCTAGTGCTTCCTACTGTGCCTGGTTTGAAGGTCAGACTCCACTTCAATTCTAACCCTTCTTGTCAGCCTCTTGCCTACCATCAGAGTGCTTTCCGAGACTGCTGCTTCTTCCTTCTGCAATGTCTTGTTACTCTATCCCACTGTCTACACAGTTGCTGAATCTCTCCACCTTCAGGTTCATTCCAAAGGTTTCTCAAACTGGACCAGGTTTCTCTTATCTAAAATGGCTTCTCCCATCTCCTTCTCCTGCTTTACAAATATAATCACTACACCCTTAATCATCTCATTTCTGTTTCCTTGCTCAGTATCCCATATTCCCTCTTCCTATAGAGACAGCATGGGGGCAGCAGTGATCTTGTCTTTCCTAGACAACTGACAAATCATTAGAGTGGGCTCTAGAGATAGACAGTCTTCTTGTTCTAACTAAGGCTAGAGTTCCTAGCCTTCTAATCTGTTGAATTTTTGACATATAAAAATAACACATTCTCGATTCAAATTGTTCCATCCACTCCATCCTCTTTTAAAAGAGGACTCTTTTAAAAAAGAGTCTTTTAAAAGACTCGACCAGGCATTACTTTGATTTCTGGTAGCTCAAGGCTGCCTACTTCTTACGACCTCCAGCTGCACATAACAGCATAGATACAAGTAGATGCCTCGTAGAAACTATGCTGCTCATAACATTTATTGTTGGCTCTAACATAATGCTGAAGACGAGCCCTGACTATGCCAGGAGGACTTATCAAAAAGGGCTGAGGAGTCTGAATCCTTGTGTGGCCCTGAAATGGATGGATGTGATCTCTTAGAACTCAGGAGTCTCACTCTTGAGGATCTAAAAAGCCATTTCTCTGAAAGGAGATTATGAGGCAACAAGGCAATGTCTCCCAATTTCTACGGAGAGTTAGCCTAACTTCTCTAACTAGAGATACAGCTGGTCTCCAGAGCCACACTGGCTGCCTTTTGTCACTTTTCTTTTGCCTTCTGCTTAACCTTGCTCCTTGTCCCTCTCTCTCCCAAGCCAGTATTTCCTTCTAACATGTTCAGATACTTCTGTGCACTGTACTATGTGTACAGACACACTCCTCACACATACACATGGATTCTTCTGATTAAACTGTCCTTACCACTTCAACTAGCAGCCAGCTTTGATAACCATGCCAGACATATAGAAAGAATTCAATATTAGTTGGGTTAGTAAATAAATTAATAACTGTAATACATGATATTTCCCCAGCTTCCATGGGAGCAATATTTTCCTAGTTAATGTTAGCATCAAGATTATTTCATCCATTGTAACTCAGCTGCATTTTCTAGAAATCTCATCTCCACATAAAAGAGTCTCTATTTACTTAAAATAAGACAACAAGAATAGAAGAATTATATGTGCATATTTTATAAGTACTGCTGCTTTTGTATAGATTTTTGATCCAAAAAGTTACTTAATTCTCTAAACCAAAGAAAATATACAACTCTATAAATAAATTTTGGCACAATTTGGAAGGAAACTAAGGAATAGCTATTGACAGAAAATGAGGATAATCTTAGGGCAAAGCAGTTCTAGATCAAAGGAACCATATACTGTGTTCAGTGCTAGGGGCCTATGGTAAAATGAACACATTAGCAAATATGACTATCATATGGTGGCAGAGACCTCTTTTGGAAAACAACTTGGCGTCAAGTATTTCTGCCACAGAGATACTCATATTCATTGACCTAAATCATCTTCTTCTGGTCATTTGTTCAAAGGAAATATAATTTATATAACACATATAAAATGCTACCTTCTCAGTAATGCTTTTAAATGCTTCTTATAGGAAACTAAAGAAGTAAATTTAAAAGACGGTTAGGCCAGCTATAGTAATTCGTTCAATTAATACTTTGTGCCGGAAAGCTATGGGCTAAGAAAAATGGGGACAGGGGATGGTACAGCTATTATCTACAAAGTCAAACGAAAAACTCCAGATGAAAAGATTTCTATTATTGGCAGTAGCATGATAGTGCATGTCTTCAATCCTGGCACTCAGGAAACAGACATAGATGGATCTCCGTAAGTTCAAGACCAGCCTGATCTACATAGCACTAGGCCATCTAGAGCTACATCATGAGCTATACACAATGTCTTTAAAAATCTTAAGTAAAAAAATATGCATTCATACTTTTTATAAAATTAGAGCATGCTAAAATATTAGAAGGTAGTTTGTTCAGAAACTAAATGTATAGACGATCTTTTTATTTCTCTATTTTTCATTTTTGATAATCTGTAACTCTTTTTTCAGAAAACATCCTTTAAAAGTCTAAGAGAAACATATTTTTCAGCAAATAGTTGCATTGTCAACATAGGTAAATCAATATGAGTTCTTAATATGCTTCCAAAAAAGTTAAGTTTAAAATGAAAATACATATTTGGAAAGTTAACAAATTATATTTCACATAATGTAGAATTTTTCTTAATTAGACACAAGTAACACATATACTTAAAGGGAAAGAAAACAACAAAATTTACAACTATAAATTCTTGAAGGTTTAAAAAAAAGTTAAGTAAAAATTCATTGGATAAAAGTGTCATTACTAGGCAGGTGGAAGTGGTGCATGACTTTAATCCCAGCACTTGGGAGGCAGAGGGAGGTGAACCTCTGAGTACAAGGCCAGCCTGGCCCACAGAGAGAGTTCCAGGACAGCCAAGGCTATACATAGAGAACTCTTCTCAAAAAACCAAACCAACCAGCCAGCCAACTAGCCAGCCAGCCAGCCAGCCAGCCACCCAACCAACCAACCAATCAAATGAATAAATAAATATAAGATTTAAAAAACAATGATAGAATTGGTCAGTTGATCTAAAAGGTACTCACTGGTATGCAGTATTCCACCATTGGGTAATGTAATTTGTGGCCCTTTGCTGTTCTTCCAGAAAAGAAGCAACTCTGGCAGACGTCATAGTTAAAATGCTTGAGGCTCCTGTACCTGTTATGGAGAAAAAAACAGCTATCACTGCTGCTACTTAACCCAAACCTGTGCCTTGGTAACAAGCTTCACGGTAAGGAAACCAAGGGCGCATCTGCTACCAACGCAAGATTTTGTCTCTCAGTGTCAGTTTAGAAGTGACAGTTCATCTCTCCAGTGATGGAAGAGGAATTTAAGATTTGGAAATTTACTTATTTATTTAAAAGGATCCCAGATTGTGGGGGAAGGTAGAGGCCTTGCTTCTAAGATAGGTTTTATAAGTTTTTTTTAATTTAATTTTTTCCTTATTACTGAGAAATAGATGTAGGTATGTAGTGAAAGATAATAAACATGTCTTATTGAGTCTGAAAACAAGTTTCCTCATGATGAGAAGTCTAGTATCAATGTCAGAGGATTCTACATGATATCTGAAAGTGGACAGAAATGACAGAGAAAACTTATAATAAAGAATTTGATATACACTATTTTAAAATACCAACAAGACCATTCATAAGAAATAAATATATAATTCCTTCATAAGAGCTATGGTTTTTACCTTGAGCAGTTTTAGGTTTTGTTTACAATAATCATTAGGAAATACAGAGAGAGAGAGAGAGAGAGAGAGAGAGAGAGAGAGAGAGAGAGAGAGAGAGAGAGAAATACTCTGTAACCAGGAACAAGTTAAATAAAACCTTGATCATTATTGTCTTGAAAGAAATAATGTTTAAAGCCTCTCATAAAAAGTTATACCATGCACTGATGTCTATTTGCAGAAACAACACTCTGAAGTCTTAAACTTCTAGAGTCTGAAAGGAAAACACTCCCCAAATCTTCCACTCAGTTAAGATGACTGGGGGAAGTAAGAAACATACATTACAGCTGTATCTATAGAGGGACATTTTAAATGCCAAGACTAGCAAAGTCAAAATAGAAAGACACTGTAAAGGTTATGTGAGGCTAATATATACTATCAAGTGATGAAGGACTTTTCAAACGACATGCAAAACACTTTGCAAGTTATCTGAAGACAATCTATTTATACCAGCTTTGCTATGGTCCAGGTTTGATACATCACTTATTCTAATATCTTTATACCTACTGCCATAGCTTGACAAATGACTGGCATTGTCTCACTTTTGTGGACTCTTCTTTAATGCAACCCTTCCCTTTTCTTCACTAGGGAGAAACACTCTTGTACTGTCAGCATATTTTAGCCATATGCTTTGCTAAAAGTACTGTTTCTCAGTCTTGCTTGCTGATGGTGGTAAGCAAGACAATCCAGGATCAAGTCTTGGGCAAGGGTTCCCCTTGGGATTTTAAGGGACAGGCTCAATGGGAAGAAGGGCATGTCTTTTCCCTCCCTTCAAAAGGCAGAAGTGACATCCAGAGGAGCCAACTTGCTAGCAGAAGGTCAGTGTGAAAACTCAAGCATGGGTTGGGGATAACGGAGATTATAAAGGCAGAACTGAGCAGCAAGATGACCATGCAGCCCCAGTCTTGCCATTTCTAACTTTGCATTTTGTTCACATGAAAGGAGATGAAGCCTGCCTGTCATTCATGCTGCTGTTGACCAGCTGTGTGGAATTTTAAATGAAACAATTCTCTTGGTAAACACATTATGGATCTAAGATTTCACTAAAACTCAATTTGAAGAACCGGAGAGATGGCTCAGCAATTAAGAGCATTGACTGTACCTTCAGATGATGTGGATTCAATTCCCAGAACCCATACAGTGGCTAGCAACCATCTGTAACTCTAGCTCCAAGGGATCCAACACCCTCTTCTGGCCTCACACACACACACACACACACACACACACACACACACATGCACACGCGCGCACACACACACATACAGAAACATAAAAATAAATCTTTCTTGCTTACTTACTTACTTACACATGCATACTCCTCATGTCGCCACTTTTGCAGAAAAGTTCAGTATTACTTATAAGGTCAGTGTATTATCGTTTTTGGCTGACCATAACTAATAATGTGATCAGCAATAATGTTCAAAGCATGTACTGCTCTATGTAGTAACTATTTCTAAGAGAAATCATAAACCCCAGGAAAAGAATGTGTCACACTTATTCAAGAGGTAATGAAGGAACTAAGGTGAACAAACACTCCATCCTGTGAAGACCAAGGTACAGAGTCCTCTAAGGTCTTAAGTGAATGGTGCAGAGTCCTACACAGACTCCTTCCCCTAAGGTCTTCAGTTAGGGTCCTTGACACAATGAGAAAACAACAAGATGGACTGAGCCTGGCGAGCCTGGCTTAGCCAACTATGAAGATCTAACTTCAGATCCTTCAGAATTGGCATAAAAATCTTGGGTCTAGTGGCATACACCAGTAACCCGAGATAATCTGAGTACTGGGGAAGCAGAGACAGGACAATGCCTGGGGCTTACTGTTCAGCCTAGCTGAAGTCAAGCTCCAGGTTCAGAGAGAGCTCTGTAGGAAAAATAAGGTGGAGAGTGACCAAGAAAGATGAAGATACTTGATATCAACCTCTGGTCTCCATGCACACGCACACATATCCAGGAATATATCATACACAGAGAGGAAAAGGTAGGGATGGAGAAAAGGATAGAGTTCATCACCAGGGTTAATGAGCAAGTGAAATGTAGAATAGGTCACAACCAACAGCAGACAGAATAGAGTTTTCTAACAACTTCTTGCCTCATTCTTTACATATCACTTTCATCTTACTAAATTTAATCCCAAAATCTTGGAACAACCAACAAATTTGATCAAGACTACATGTATCTAATCTACAACGCAATTATCCCACATGGGTATTCCTATAACCTCAGTGAAAAGATATCTATAAAACTTTCCGATTCTGGACTAAAGTATTGCGAATAACTACAAGAACTAAAATAAGTTTGTGTATAGATCTGTGAGAAGGAATGGTACTTTAGAAAGATGGACAATGCAGAGCATAAGTGTACTCGGGAGGCAAACCACCAAGCAGGAATAAATGGGAAGGGACAGCAAGCATACTACAGGCCATATGAGGAGAGCAGACACAATTGAGCTCTGGTTTCTCTTACTGCTTCTCACCTGAACCCAACAATCGGACATTCTTTGCAGATGTTGCATTTGGCCTGATGTTTTGCAGTCTCAGCAGCTGCCACCCGATGCAGAACCGGCAACCACACCATGGACTGTGGTTCCAAACGCATCCAGTCTATAAACTCCTTCACGCTGATTTCTGGTTTGTTGTTATTCTGGAGGAGGAGACAGAAAGCGAAGAAAAGCTCTTCAGTGAGGCTGTAACAAGTGTGCTGCTGCAAATTGGCGCAAGAGAAAAGTCACGTGACTCCAGGTCAGCTAAGATACAAATAGGTTATTTCAGGTAAGAAAATTCTAGAAACTAAAATTAGAAAAATGCAGGGGGGAAAAAACCAGCCCTTCCCCCCCCCCCCCCCCCCCGGGGGGAACAATTCCTTAGTACTCAAATTTTATTTTATTTTTTATTTATATGTGTGTGTATGTTTTTAATGTTCATACATACAGGTACACTTGCATGCCTGTTTGCACGCATGCAGAGGTCAATGGTCAACCTCAGGTTTCATTCCCAAAGAACTTGTGTTTTCATTCCCATCTTGTGTTTGAGCCAGCGTCTCTCATTAGCTGGAATTCTTGGGTAGGCTGGATTATCTGGCCAATGAGCCTCAAGGACCCTTCTGTGTCTGCCACATTGATTCTAGCATTATGAGGACATGCCATGTGCTACTGCAGCTGACTTCCATGGGTTATGGGGTACAATCTCAGGTCCTTGTGCTATTGCACCTGACTTCTGTGGGTTATGGGGGTACAATCTCAGTCCTCATGCTACTGCACCTGACTTCCGTGGGTTATGGGGTACAATCTCAGGTCCTCATGCTTCTGCAACAACTTTTTACACCTGTGCCATCTACCGAGCCCCTCAATGCTCAAATTGAAAAAAGAAGAAAGCAAAATAAAACCCCACAAGACTCCAGGTAATCTTTCCATATCTATCCTTTAACTCGATAGCCCGAGTTTATCTAAGATGGCAAACATATAAAGATGAGGACTCCTCACCTTCCAAACAAAGTGGAAGCTTTTACAAGTGCTTTACAAATGTTTCACAAAAGGGGTCATGGCTATGTCCCGCCTCTGTTCCGTCAGAGCATCACACTGGAGGCAGACCAGCACAACTACTGTTTATAAGCTCTCTAAGTTGATCAAGATAGACTGTGTGTGGCAACTCAAGTCTGCCTCAAATCCTAATGCTGAATGATTAGAAAGCAAAGATAAATTCCACCAACTGCCTTTTCGCCCAGTGGTTGAGGTCATTCTGAGCATTGATATATATGACTATAAATCATACTTAGAAAAAAAATGATTTAGTATTTTTTTATTTCTAAAATAAGAAAAAAAGGCCATTATAAAATGTAATAACCCATGACATTGATTCTTTTCAAAGACACAGTGTGAGCATTTTTTTCTCTCACCAGTGATAAATCATTGGCTATGCTTTGGAAAAATATCTGTAGGCTTCTAACTTTATGCATATGGATGACATCAGTAGCATTTATAAATGTGCTTATGCACCATAAGCATTTAAAAAAGAAACTGCAGCTCTCGCCCAGGTGAAAATTAGCAGCTCTGATCAGTGCAAAACTTTGTACATGAATCTGTGTATATGTACATATACTCTTTGAGAAAAGATGGCTGCTTTTGTAATGCTTTCATATTTTAAAGGGTATTCTCTACAGAGAACACTAAGGAATTTTTGTCACATGTATCAAAGTCAATACGAGGTTTGACGTATTATGAAGGCATGAGCAACCATCAGTTTATGTTCTCCTAAAGTGCATTGGGCAAGACCCTCTTTCACCAACAAGCAAGTACCATCAGAACGCTTTCTTCAGCACATGTCAAACCTGCTGGAACCTTGATCTTTAGGTTCTCAGCCTCTAGAACTGAGGAGTCTGTTGTCTATAAGTCACCCAGTTTATATATTCTGCTATAGCAGCTTGAGCAGACCAAGACTGGATAGATGGGTGATAGGCACAGCTTTGTCTCCAGGAAGCTTAGGTGGACAAGGAAGAAGCAATACTAATCAATTAATTACACATCTCAGTATGATGTCACACAGTAGCCAGCACGATGGGGCAGAAGATGTGAAAGTGGGGAGAGAATCTTCACCTGAGAGGGCTTCAGAGGACTCAAGAGCTAAGCCAACATGTACAGATGGAACAGAATGAGTGGAGAAAAGAGCTTGTGTACCGAAAAGGAAGACCATTCTAAACAGAAGAGCGCATGTCTGAGGGCATGGAAGCAGGAATCAAAAAGTGAAGTGGGTATGATGAAAAGCTGTGCACAAGGGGACAGGTCACAGACATGAGGATAGAGCCAACGTCTTGCAATTCAGACACTGCACTTCAATTTCTACTCCCTGAAAAAGATGTATATCTATTCATGTTTTCCAGAGTCCAATGTGACTTAAGAAACAAATCAACTTATAGGTTTGATACCCCAAACCTCCACTATTTGATTCCAGCACAACTTACTGACCCTCTTCTTGGAGACATCATTAAGTCCCTTTCTCAACACATCATACATACCCATAATGCCCATGCCTACCTGCTGAAAGCAGCTGCGGACACTGGGCTCAATGTTACTACCTCCAAAGGCGGCTACTTCCCCCAGCTGTCTAGGAATCTGGATGGCATCATGAAGAAGCAGGCCAAGCTGCCGCTGGTCACACATCTCTGTCGGTCCCGCCACCTCCTTAAAGAGACCTACCAAGAAGAAAACAAAATTTTACCATCTACCTACTCAAAACGTTATCATATCTAAAGTGTTATCTTCAGTGAGGTAGATTGAACTATGCAAACTTACAAACAAAACCAAAACCAAACCAAACAAGCAAAAACCAAAGAGATCCAGATCAGGTGTCTCTTTAGTTCTGAGGCTCTTAATCTGCCACCTGTAACCAGAGCCGTATATCTTAGGATAACCTTATGTTATAGATTATTACATAAAATCAGGTCAACTAATAGAAAATTGCTGTTTAAATACTACAAATAAATGTACATTGGTTAGTTTTATAGTCTCTAAGATACCCCCTTAAGAAAGAGCATGAGGCAAAACAAAGGTTCCCTTACGATTTGCTAAAGCCTATAGTTTATACAGTATAGCTTCACATTTTACAGGTGATTTATCAACTTCTTTGCTCACTCACAAATTCAATACTCTATGCACTTATATTTCATCTCCTTTTAGGTATGTTTATGTTCATATCTCCTTTGTATCATAAATACCAAAAATATAAGGTGGTTTAGTCTTTCATTTTAGGAACTTAATAAGTTGTTTTTGTTTTATTTTCTGTAATGAATTTTTTTCTTTCAATTTTAAGACATAAAATTGTTTGTATCCTTTGCCTTTCTTTGGCTTTTCCATGCATAAACAAAGCAAATACTGCTTTGCTTTCTAATATTCTTAAGTCAATAACATTAAAATTGATCTACTATGGGTAACATTTTGAGGATTACAATTAATAGCAGATTCCCAATGAAGAGGTTAATATAATAAAGAAGGTTACTTTTCTGCACGGAGACACACCTAATTTTAAAAAATCTCCTTTATCATAGAAATCGACACATATGGGAGACATTGTCAAATTCTAATGGTTCAAAAGACATACAATTTAAATGTTCATCATGTGATGTTAAGAAGAAGAGGCATAAGTACTTCAGATGTCCCCCAGATCATTTTCAAATAATAACCAATACATAAACAGCAGATAAAATGTCATTCTCCTCTTGTCAAAGGGGAAGGATTCCAGCTCTAACAAGTATCAACAGTGAAGTTCCAAACTGAAGCATACTGAGTGATATCAACACAGTAATTATCATGAAATTCAATTTTAATTATATAAGCATAAGAAGGGGAAGCAAATTCATCTGAGATAAAATGAATTATTGTTATCATTTGTTCATTTAGATTTGTTTAGAGCTCCACTTGTTTTGTTATTTGAAAAAGGGCTATCATATTCCCCAAAACATTGGCCCAGAATTCTTATCATGATGCTTATTGTGCATCTATGTGCATGTATAGTGATCTTTACAGAGAGGTGCACATTGTTAAGAGCGTTGATTGTGCCCAACATTCCCGCTTCGAGTCAGAAAGCCAAGCTGCTATGGCACTGAGAGGGTGAGAATACTCACAAAGAAAAAGTATATAGTGCATGCAGAAAACGTAACATGAAGGGCTCCATTCTTATTCTTACAGTCGGACACAAGAGGCGTTATGAGGAGGATGTGAAGAATGGGCCACAACAAGTTTTTAATTGAGAGGCTCTGCCAGAGCCTGACCAATACAGATGTGGATGCTCACAGCCAGCCATTGGACTGAGCACAGGGACCTCAATGGAGGACTTAAGGGAAGGACTGAAGGAGCTGAAGGGGTTTGCAATCTCATAGGAAGAACAACAAATTCAACCAACCAGCCACCCCAGAGCTTCCAGGGAATAAATCACCAACCAAAGAGTACACATGGAGGGACTCATGGCTCCAGCATCATATGTAGCAGAGGATGGCCTTGTCTGGCATCAGTGGGAGTGGAGGCCCTGTGAAGGCTCAATGCTCCAGTGTAGGGGAATGCCAGGGAGGGGAGGTGGGAGTGGGTGGGGGAACACCCTCATAGAAGCAGGGTGGTTGGGGGATGAGATAAGGGGTTTGTTGAGGGGAAACCAGGAAGGGGGATAACATTTGAAATGTAAATAAATAACCAAAACAACAAAAGAAAAAGAAACAGTTAAGAGACAAACTTAAAAAAAAAAAAATCAACCCAGAGGAGATCCAAGGGACTCGCCAAAATATGCTTGCTGACTGTGCTTTGGCTGATGCCGGTAAGCCCCTGGCCTGCAGGAAGGCACATGAGATGTCAGAATCCACTCCAAAGCCATTCTCAGTAAGTCACAGTAAGAGGCACAAGTAGGGTAAAGACTGATGTCAGCCCCCACAAGTGCTTCTCATACAGACGCTGCCTGCCACTGAGGCTAATGAGCAATTTGTTGTGAATATTAATTTTAACAAAGAAAATGATAATGAAGCGATGTTCCCAGTACACTGGGGAAATCAAAGGTGGAATCGGAGTTGCTCAAGATCTCAATATAAGAAGCAAAACTGATCCTCAGGATATTTCAAGGGCCTCAATATTGAGGTAAAGACTTAGATTAAAGATTTAACTCAAGAGATTTCTGATTTAATTATGTCCTGAAGTGACATTCAACATGAGTTATATAGACTAGTAGAAACTTGCAATGCAGGGGCCGCAGCTACCCGGCCCAAATGTGAGCACTTACTGCTGTTTTGCAAAAAATGCAAATCTTGAGCTTGAATTTGCATTCATTTTAGAGTCCATTCAGCACTATGATGTAACTGTTACTTTTAAAGCCCCAAGTCTTTCGGGAGCATATGAAAAACCCCAAATCACAGATGATTAGTAAGAAAATCTTTTCCTAATTTTGGAACACTGATTTTTCAGTAATTTTTTCCTTTCCTAATCAGTTTAGAAATGGCAAGTTCTCAGCTTTGGGAATATCTTTTCCTAATAATGATGAAGATTCCTGAAGTTCTAGAAAAAAGGGACACAGACAAAACTTTAGGTAAGGCTTTTGTAGGGCTTCTTCCCTTCTCACTACATGGCTTGCAAGACTCATACTCCCTTAAGCATTCGTAACTCCTGGTTCTACAGTCAGCTTATGCTCCATACAAACCACAACTCTTTCCTAAACATTCTTGTCAACTTTTGTAAGAAAATCATGCCTTTGGGTTCTAGACTTGACACTCAAAATCAAACAATCTAACAGTAATTGCCAAAATACATGATATTGAATGCTTTTAGAAGAAACAAAATTTAGCTATGTTATAGGAACAATGAAAAAAATACCTTCATTTGGGGAAAAATTTTTTTCTTGATTCTGGGGGTGGGAGCAAGGACACTGTGCATGCTTAGCATGTGATGGACCACTGAGCTATTAATAGACCTTCATACTACTATTGCTTCCTTGTACCCGTCTTTTGTCTTCTGATGTCTTTCAATTCAGGAAATATTATCCACTTTCTCATCCAATACACAGATTTATCTGCACAGAATGATTTAGAAGTGGGTTTGGTAGCATCAAGTTACTCATCCTTTATGGACAAATTGAACTAAAAAACATGTCACCATGGTGATGAGTTCAGAGACACATGGAGATAGTAATCATTTACTTGGCCACTGCTATTTTTGACAACTTGTAATATACTATCTCAACTTCTTCCCAATGCTACAATTGTTGGCCTCATCTCTTACCCTCGGAAGTGCAGCTCAGTGTACCAAGAAACAGAGGTAACATTACTTTTTGGCTAGAAGTATTAAAGGGGAATCAGGGTACCCATCTAATGACACTTGGTCACAAAGGGGCAGAGATATAAATATAGGTCCCTCTATTGAGCATGCCAAGACATTGTGAAGTAATCAATAGCTAAAGAGGCACCACTGGTTTATTTAATGATTCTAAACAACCAAAATAGAAGTTAAAAGCATCTATCACTTCATAATGTCAAAATTACAAAATATCACTATTTAAAATTAATGTTAGTAAAAGTTTTAGACCCTCTTACCTTTTTCTTCTGTTTTTGTTTGTTAAAGGATTAAACATAAACTGTAGGGGGTAGTTCTGATGCTAAGGTTCTGTCCCCCAATTGGTTCTTGATTGATCAATAAAGATACCAGTAACCAATGACTGAGGATCGGGAGGGACACTTAGAGTTGCCCAGGAGGACGCAGAGAGAATCGGAAGAACTGGATGAGCAGAAGGAGGCAGCAGTGGCAGGAGATAAAGCCAACCAGCCATGTGAGCTTTGGTTGGAGTGGCCAATGGATGCTATCCGATTATGCCTGGGGTGGCAGGGGAGGTTTAGGAGTGCCTAGTCATTGAGTTAGCAAAGGCGTTTTAAGATTAGCTGGCATGTATGTGTGTTGTTTTTTTATCCTTGGCTCCAAGAGAATCTGGGTGAGGGCTGGTAGCATGGTTCACCTGGGGCGTAAAGTGGAGTAGCAAAAAATACATGCTACAATAAACGCAAGAAATGAGATTTTAAAAAAAGAGAAAAGAAAAAGGGGTTGTGGAATCATAAAAAAATGGGTCTACAAATGTAACACACATATCTATGTGCAGTGAATTTAAAAAAGTGTAACCCCCCCCCAAAAAAATGCTTCGATTTCAACACCAATATTTTAAAGGGTCACTAGATTCTTGACCTATTTCAGTATTAATTTGTTCACCTAAAAATGTGAATTGTAATTAATACCTACTAGAATATTCTAATATTTAAATGGAATGCATATCTGAACTTGGTTCTTACTGTATCAGTGTACCTCACCCGTGGCCCTGCAGCCAGCTTTTTAAATTTTATGAATTCTCTTCACACTGTGTACACATAGTAAGGATCTCCAAAATGGAAGCTAGCATTACCTCAAATTATATAAAGTCAGTGCCCAGTAAATTTATATTACCATTAGAAGCACTATGGTGTAAAAGGTCTTACATACATCTGTATTTTTCTTCTAAGAGGCCTTTGGAGAGAGACATCAATCCAATCTTCAGACTCTGTACCCTAATTTTTCCAGTCCGGCCCCTGAAATTATAAGATGGGTTATATGCATTTAAAACTGTACACATTATGTTAAGTGCCATTTTCTTGAGAGTAAACCACTGTATGATAAATGTAAGTTAAAGATACAACTTTTCTACTTGGTTTTAACAATTATTGAAAACCTACATCATAACCTCATGACATAATTTAACACCTTTGAATAACCCTGGAAAAATACACTGAAGTCCTTTTACACACAACACACAGCCCAAGAACACATGAAAGGAATATAAAAACAATGATCGTAAAGCCAAATAGATTTCACTTTAAGAAATGCTATAAATAAAATCTGTTGGTTATAAATGTAAAATCAAAATACACATCAAATCTATACAGAGTAGGCAAGCATGCTATAGAGAGTATGAATGCAACTTTATATAGCAAGAGAAGAAGCTTGATAAATTAAAAGTCAAATGTAAAAAAAAAAACTATGTGGAGAAAAGTATATGTTGAAGACTCAACGCTTATGAAACTTTAGAACTTGTCTCCATTTGCTTTGATTTCTGCCAATGTAGTCTATAAATTACTATTGCAATTTTAATAGTGGATGGTTTCAATAGGCTGGTGTGATATCTGTATTAGGGGAAGCATGAAATTGTAATTAAAAATGGAATGTATTAATTAATCAGCTCTAGGAAATACTTTCACACTAAGCCAGTGAGACATCATTTCAATTTCACTTAAGAATTGGAGATATATATATATATATATATATATATATATATATATATATATATAAATATATATATATACACACACACACATTAAAAGCTGTCTTTATTGCAATGTCTATCAAAGTATTAAGCTGTTAAACAAGCACTGGGATGGGGAAAAGCACCATAAAATTAATAAGACATGATTTTTCCAGTGGAACAACACACAACCCAGGAAAGAAGTCTTATTGCTATATTTATTGTTTCATAATCTTCATCGATTTTCAGCTTTGGTTTATTCTCTGAAATTTTTTAGATTTAAGGCACACATATCAAACACTTAAAACACATGAGTGAATGTTCACCTATTATATATATGGGCACATAAGACAGCGTAGTTGTGTGAATGAGTAATGGTAGGTTTTGAGCTGTCCTTGATCGTGGTGCTGTCTGGGTAGGTTCAGGAGGTGTGTCCTTGCTGGAGGAGCGCTGCAACTGAAGGTGGACTTTGAGTCCTCTCACTCTGCTTGCTCCTCCAGCCCCCATACTGTCTCCATGCCTGGGACTTTACCATGATGCTGAGGATCTCCTGTTCCCCTGGAATTATAAGCCATAAGAAACCCGTCTTTCTATAAGCTGCCTTGGTCACAGTGTTTTATCACAGCAATAGGAAAGTAACCAATACAGGTTGTAATTTACAGTATTTTAAAAATGCATAAATATTTGTAATGTGCTTTGTTAGTCGTACTAATATTCTTCCATTTTAAAGTGGTAAATGATCAAGTAAATAAATGTCCGCATACATAGCAGGACACCAAACATATAAATGCTTTTTTAAAGAAAGAAAGAAAGAAAGAAAGGAAGGAAGGAAGGAAGGAAGGAAGGAAGGAAGGAAGGAAGAAAGAAAGAAAGAAAGAAAGAAAGAAAGAAAGAAAGAAAGAAAGAAAGAAAGAAAGAAAGGGGAGAAAGAAAGAAACCATGTTCAAATTATGGTTAAGTGTGGTTGCAATGCCTAGACTCTCAGCACTCAACAGGCAGAGACAGAAAAATTACCACAAGTTCTCTAGCCTAGTCAAAAGAAATATCAGCCAGTTTCAAATAAACTGACCCATACTTCAAATCATGTTCCTACTTAATAAATATTTTTAGGGTTTTCCAAATTATCCCAGGAAATGGTGTCTATCCTCTTCAAGAGTTAGAAAGTGTTTATCCTCTGAATACAGACAATTTACTTTTTGAAAGTAATAAAGGCTAAAGGATTGGTGCAAGGATGTTGAGCAAGAACAAACCAGTTCTTTAAGGGATCAGAATGGTACAGTAGAGCCCGACCTCCAAGTCTAGTGGGATAACAGGAGAGATTCAAATGTCAATCATCTACCCAGTCCACCATCGTCAGCTATTAAGGCTTACTGTACTATAAGATTCCAGAATTGTTCTGTGAACTTCATGGAACAAGAAAAGGTAGAGAACTTGATTCTTCCTCAATAAACTCACACATTAGCTAGGGAAGTAAGATAAAAGATGACTATAGAAAATACAGTATCAACCCATATGTGTGGATATGAAAAATTAAATACAAGGTCACTGTGGTTGGTATGTTTTAGAGAGAACATTTTGAATAGTCCCCAGCCTCTCACAGTTAATAAAGAAGTTCAAACTTAAGGAAGGCCTGTCGGTGAAACTTAGTGGCAGAGTGCTCGTCTTACATGGAGTGGCCTATCCCTAGTCAATCCCTAGTACTGTCCTCCTCCCGGTAAGAAAGAGATTACAATTAGACATGAGATGCCATAGCAAAAGTCTGAGTAAGAGAACATAGATGTGAGAGAACATAGGCGTGGGTGCAAACACACCCCCTCCAAAACTTAGAGTGGGGTGAGCATTTGTGTGCAGGCTCACTGGCTAATTACTCTGTGCATACATGGGGCCATTCTTGACTGTTTTGATGTCAAGCAGGATATCTAACTGGAGATGCATCTGAGAGCTAATAAAATGTACGAGTGAGCAATCTAGTCCAATAGCTAAGTATCCCATTCCCAGGACAGTTTTTGTAAGTGACTTCTGAAATTAGTTTAACTGTGAAGTTAAGCACCTTTAAAATTATATTCATCCCAGGATAGTGGGGGAAATATGACTTACTGTAACAAATGAAGCTAATATTCTCTATAGAGAAAAAAAAAATGTTTGAACCAAATGTTCCAGACTATTGCTCTGAAGCATGATTTAAATCGTTTGGATTTCCATTTAAATCTAGAAGAAAGATTGTGAAATTAAGACTTTTGAAACCTGGCAAGATGAAGACAGAGTGAGGCTGTGAATTCATAAATGGAATCGATTTGATTGCTACAGTTTATAAATTCCCTTTCTACATATATTAACTCATTTGCCCTGTGCATCCACCTTTTCTGTGGTGAGTTGTGCAGATATTTTTACCTAAGTTTTCTAGATATTGAGATGCCAAAGTTAAGTGGTTGCCAAGTAGCATAGCAACCAGGACACAAAATTGAAAATATGAGGAGCTGGGTGGGTATATGTTGGAACTTGAAAGTTTAGTTGATTTTATAAAGTATGATTGGCCTAGCCATAGCGATATGATAAGAATATCCATGCAACCAGGGAAATAAAATCTACAAATTACCTCTGTAACTATGATTAATCTGTAACGGGTGGTTACAGATAAACTCTGGCATCTCCATGTATTGGTTCTCCAATCAGTTAAATAGAGGGCAAAATGGAAAGATCCTATCTCTAAGTCATATGTGGATTAGAATTCTTTGATCTCAACTACCTGCATGACTCATTATTTCAAGTTGAAGTTAGAAGGTCTGTCCTGGCTGCATCATATGGCAATAAATCAAGGAGTTGAAAATATGTAACAATGATATAGTTTACATCTGAAAAGATCCCTGAGGTCCATATGTTAACAGCTCAGTCTCCAATGTAGTGGTACTCTTGGGAGAAAGGAGAAACTTTAAGAGCCAAGGTCTATTAGATGACCTCTGAGAAGCAAGCCCTCCAAGGAGAAAACAAGAATGTCCTCTCTTTCTTGCACTTCTTGGTCATCAAGTGACAGTTTTGCTCCATCAGCATTCCCACCACTCAGTGCTACCTCATCTACAGCCAAGGGCAAGCCAGTCATGGGCTGAAACCTCTCAAATGACTATCCAAAATATACCTCCCTCTGTGTGAGTTGATTTCGTCACCTACTTATGAGTGTTGTGTGGTGGTTTGAAATTGCTTGCCCCATGGGAAGTGGCACTACTAGGAGGTGTAGCCTTAACGGAGGTGTGTCACCGTGGAGGCAGGGCTTTGAGGTGATCTATGCCCAGTGAAAGACACACAGTCTCCTGGCTGCGTTCAGATCAAGATGTAGAACTCTTAGTTCTTCCATCACATCTGCCTGGATGCTGCTGTGATGATAATGGACTGAACCTCAGAAACTATAGGCTAGCTACAATGAAATGTTTGCCTTTATATGCGTTGCCTTGGTTGTGGTGTTTCTTTAAAACAAGGGAAACCGAAACAATGAATGAATGAAAAAATGAATGAATGATTAAAAGAAAAGATGGATGGATGGACGGATAGATGGATGGATGGACGGATAGATTGATGAGTAGGTAAATCAATGTAACTCTTTCAAGAAGTCTGTTCTTCTCTTGAGTATTCACTGTCCATTTCCTAAGAATCTCTTTTTCTCCTACAAAGCCTGTGCTTAAAGTAAATCTATGTTAAAACATTTTCTTAAAGAACTATAACTCTGTTACATAAAACTTTAAAAAAAATAATAAGCTTAACACAGGCATCATTTTTAAATTGAAAGCCTTCTGAAGGTTCTGTAATATGCAGGATCCCTACTCTGGATGGAGTAAAATTATAGTTCATTAGATTCTCTCAGAGGACCATTGCTTGAAATAGAGTTAACAGCCATTGCTTAGATAAACGAATAAGCCATATGCAGTAGAGAAACTCAGGTAGTCAGTGCTGGACATCAGCGATTACTGCCTATAGAGCAACTGACTTTTCCTTAGCTGAATTCATTTATTCCAAGATAGAAAGTGAGATTGAAGGGAACCCATCTGAACCAGAAGGGTGATTGATGTTTCACTGACATAGAGAGAGGGGAAGTAAGTTTTGCAGGATTTTTTATCCATGAAAACGAAACAATGACATACTTTGAAGTATTGCTTTTCTAGTAAAAAAAAAAAAATTATTTCTATGTAGCATTTCCATATGATCACATGTAGCAGCCAGAAGTGGGATTGTGCCAACATTTAACTCCCAGAAGATGAATCACAATATTTTGCACACTGGTTGGATCCTAACAAAGAGTCACTGCTTTCTCATTCTAGAGTGGGAGCAGCCTCTGTGTAAGTTATGAGCTTAACTATGTTCCTCTGGCATTTGCACATCGAAGTCCTAACTCTGTATCTCAGAACACTGCTTTTCATGCCAACAACATCCATAAAGAGTTAGTTAAAGTGAGGTTGGAAGGGCACACCCTAGTCCAGAATGCCTGGTGCACTTGTAGGAAAAAAGATCAGGCAGATTACAGAAAGTAGAGAGCAACTAAAAAGCCAAGAGAGAGGTTCTGGAGAAAATAGCACACTGGTCAGCTCCATCAGCACCATGAGCCCAGTCTTTCAGCCTTTACAGATGTGCAGAAATGATGTTGAAGCAACCTAGTCTATTAGGTTTTGTTTAAGCAGCCTAGAAATCTAAAATTGTCATAGTGGGACCCTGCTAGGGGTAAGGGTAGTCTTCATATACTATGATCAAGTTGTCATTCTCTCTGCTACTTCACAGGGTCAGATGAAGTCCCCAGATGTTCTTATTTAGCTTGCTTCCTGGGATGGAAATCCATGTTACAGATTACTGCACAGAAAACATCAAAATAACAAGCTATTTGTGGTGAATTTATTGTAGGAAAGATCTCCTTTGAGGCTTTAAAACAATGATGAGCAAATTAATGAGATATTTATGCTAAAATTAATACTGTACCCAAGAAGAATTACAACTCTGTATTAAAAAGCAACATAAAAGATACCAGGCAGCAATGTATTACAGAAAGTCCACGTTGCTTTCTGGCAACTGAGCCTCATTTTCATGCACATGGCTATCTTTTTATTTTTTAAAAAAGACGTATTGATATTTGTTGCTATTGAAAGATAAAGGGTTTCTTTTCCTAATAAAAAAAGGTAAATAAAAATTTTAGATAAATCATGTCTATTATCATCATCATTTACTTCTTACATAGAATTAATCAGCTACTGAACATGTACATTTATGAACTATCATCTATCTTCTTTGATTTATGAACTATCACCTACATTCTTTGTCTTCAAACCCAAGGCTAACAAATCTTCACGTAGCTACTTAATGAGAACTAACTTTTGGGATACAAGAGAAAAGTAAGTCTTCATTTTCCTCTTTCATTTTTGCATACTTCAACCCCCTACCAGAGTATGATTAATTCCCAACATTTCTGAAATGTCAGCTCACAGCAAGTCTTTTTATAACTGATTAGTGCACAAATACATTATCAAAATCAAAAGGGACACATAAATGTGGGATGTGCTGGGCTGGAAGATGAGGGTGCTCTTTATCTACAGTGAGAAACAGTTCAAGTACATATGTTAGTGTCCTATAGCATCAATTACTAAGGCAAGACCACCTCATAAAAACATAACCACAATGCAATGAAGCTATTAGTAAAGACAAATTGAGTTTTATTCATTGCTGCCCAAAGTACTCTTAAACCACCACTGTACAAAGTTACAGAGATGCTAAAATCCATTTTAATTCACAGTGAATGTCACCTTTTGCTTTCCTTTTGAAAAATAATAATCTAAGACTGCAAAGAGAAAGAAATCAAGCAGCTTAGGTTTCCTTAGCTGCTTCCTGACAGAGAACCAGAGAAAGCTAGCCTTCATTGACGAACAAAGTCATGAAAGAACAATTGCGGCTAAGATTAAAAACTCAGGTGATAGTAGATGCTGGCGAGGGTGTGGAGAAAGAGGAACACTCCTCCATTGTTGGTGGGACTGCAAGATGGTGCAACCACTTTGGAAATCAGTCTGGCGGTTCCTCAGAAAATTGGACATAGCATTACCCGAGGATCCAGCTATACCACTCCTAGGCATATACCCAGAAGATGCTCGAACATATAACAAGGACATATGCTCAACTATGTTCATAGCAGCCTTATTTATAATAGCCAGGAGCTGGAAAGAACCCAGATGTCCTTCAACTGAGGAATGGATTCAAAAAATGTGGTATATTTACACAATGGAGTATTACTCAGCTATTAAAAACAATGAATTCGAGAGGTTCCTAGGTAAATGGATGGAACTAGAAATTATCATCCTGAGTGAGGTAAGCCAATCACAAAAGAA
>NW_021604767.1:89805-90198 GCF_004785775.1 Grammomys surdaster
GGTTCCGAGGGGGTGGTGGGGGATGGGGTAAGGGGACAACATAGGAAATGTAAATAAATCATCCAATAAAAAAAAAAAAAGAAAAAAAAGAAGAAGAAGAAAAAAAAAAGAACAATTGCATGTTTCCTCTTATCCTATGGTTGGGAGCTGAAGGACTTGGAAAATCAGTTACTTTTTAAACAGTCAAAATAAATCTTTCTACTGGGCAAAAGATTTTGAAAAGATCTTTTTAAAGAAATCACGTTAGGGTCTGAGATGTAGCTCGGTGGTAAAGTGTTTGCCTCCATGTGCTAACTTGTTCCTGAGTTAAAATTTTAGTATCACCCATTAATGAAGGTGACAAAGAAGGAGGAGGAGGAGGAGGAGGAGGAGGAGGAGGAGGAGGAGGAGGAG
>NW_021604767.1:90208-102949 GCF_004785775.1 Grammomys surdaster
AGGAGGAGGAGGAGGAGGAGGAGGAGGAGGAGGAGGAGGAGGAGGAGGAGGAATCGGTGATGGTGATGATACTGCCAAGTTATTATCAGTGTGCTTCACTCACCTATGATCATTTGAAGGATAAATTAGAAACTTACGTGTCATATACATTGAGCAGCCAGTTGAGACACATATCGACGCAGAGTGGAACATTGACCAAGTCCTTGTGCAACTGTTCAAGGCCATCGTAAGTTGTAGTCAGACAGTTGATGACATCGGGAACACTCAGGAGCTGATCATTTTGGTTCAGCTTGTGCTGCTTGAAAACTTCATTCGTTGTATTCAGCTCTAAGAGATCCACTAATCGGATGAGGGAAAGAGTTAGAGAGAGGCATTGCCTCACCCAACAACACTGAAACCTAGCAATTCTATTCTCCAGCTTTTAGCCTGACTGTTCAACTCATGAACTGATCCTTCTCAGTTAACTTCAGTTGCTAATGAAATAAACATTTCCATTCTTTCAGATCCAATATACTCTTCTACATGCCTTTGTGTTTTTCCATCTAAATGCTGTAGCTTTTGAATCTTTTACCAATTTTTGATCTTTAAATTTTTCCTGATTTTTGTCATCCTTGTTTATAGACTCTCTGTGCTTTTCAATACAGAAAGGAACAGTCACTAAATATATTTCAAACATTAGACTATCCCAAGTAACAGCACTGCCCACGTCATGTTAGCTCAAGAACAGTCACTACTTCCTAATTACTTTCTACATTCTCTAAAGTTATTCTTAAGTGATACTCATAGAAACACCAAAGTTGTGCATAATGATGAGGGACTCTGTTTTCCACAGATATCTATACCAGGTGATGTTTAAATCTGGGTAACCCCTCACCTCCTCAAACATTTATCAATTTGTGTAAGGAAAACATTCAAAAATCCTTTATTCCAGCTCTTTGAAATATAAAGCAAATTTTGTTATCCAAAGTCACAACAACAGACACTAGAACCTTAGTTCTAACCTGTAATTATGTAATTATAGCCTATCAACCAGTTATTCTCCATACCACTATCAAGCTAACCATCCTTAACAGTATTTAAAAATGTATATAATCACATTAAAAGGTCGCTGGAGATAGTGGTTTTTTTTTTAAGAAAAAAAGAAGCAAGAAAACAAACAAACAAATAAAAGAACCAGATTTCATAGAAAAGTAACAGCTCTCTACCACCTGGAAAGAGTCAAGTCAGAATTATTTTAAACAACCAGAATTGGCTGAAATCAGGCCTACTGCCCACGCTGTTCTTCGTTTCAGACAACCTGTAGCTAAGATGGATGGATTCCTACTGGTTCACGGATTACTGGCCTTCACGTATTTATTTGCTTCTGTCTTTACTCTTCGTGTGAGAAAGCGGTCTGTGAGAGCTAACACAGGCTACAGTAATGCAGTAAGGGAAGCATTTTGCATTCTTTCTCGCTCTACCTTCAGATTGGTTTTGTAACATTTGCATAAACTCAGCTATTTCATGCAGCAATTGTAGATGGGACTCAATTTTAACACAAATGTCATTTATGTTTCATATATATCTTATGTATGTGGCCCAAAAGTAAGCAGATAAAGTATTTCGAAAGAATGATGTTTTATTTCTTTGTGTATATCTGTATGCCATGTGACTACAGATGTCCTTGAAGGTCTGGAGCCAGAGTAATCAGTGAGTCACGTGATGCGAGTGCTGGGAACCGAACCCTGTTCTTCCAAAAGAGCAGCAAACATTTTGCTGAGTCATCACTCGTGCTCCTTATAAAATAAATTTAATGTGACTGCATTTCTACTGTGATTCATCACCCAAGGTCAGGCATGCAATTCTGCAACCACGTCAGCAAACACAAGCTTAGATTCTGTGGTAATCAGATTGTAGATGTTTGGATTAGGAATACTTGGTGAAAAGGACAGCTTAAAAACTCTCTAGAAGGTAAATTTTGAAATAGTCCTTAAAAGATAAGATAGATAAGATATAAGAGATCCAGAAAAGCAAGGAAGGGAGACAGATTCAAAAGCAGTATCTCCTGGGAGGAGATATTGCCTTAGAAAAGACAGGAATTCAAGTTACTCTAGGATTCCACTAGAGAAAACAGAAGGCAGCTAGTGTAAAGCATAACACATGGTGGCCTGTGGTCTTACTGAGGCAGCTACTGCACACAAAGCTCCCACCCCCTAAAAAAGGTTGTTCTTTAAAGTTAACTTTCAGTTACTCCTTAGCAAGCTGCAAACAAAACCAAGCAGATCATCATACTATCCACTTACTGAATGTGTAAATGACCCAGTTCTCCACATACAGGCATAGGAAATGGCAGACTGACACTAATCAAAAGTTTTCTCATGGGGAATGACCATTATCTATAATGTATGCTTCAGCTTCATTTTCCAACTTTTTAGCACTGAAAAACACCTAAGTGGGACTTAAAACATTTAAACAACTACTTTTCTCTTCCCTAATAAATAAACTATCCCCAGCCCCCAATATGACTTCATTTGACAATTAACTAAAGCGAAGAAACAGCTTCTTTTGTATCTGTGTACTTGTAGCTAGTGACTAACCACTAATTTTAAATTCTAAGTACATTTATGAAATGTGTCCATGCTGGCTGTTTAAATGACATTTTTTTTCAAGTTGACTACAGTAGAAAAGAAGTTAAAATTATACAGACAAATACAACTTCTACAATAACTCAATAGGGAAGCCTTCTTAAAAAGACTTGAGCAGGAGACACAAAACTTCTGAGTAAGAGGCCGGTCCTTTTCTTTTAGATGTCAACAATATTACTGCTAAATACATGCTGCTAACAAAAATAATTTACATAAGCATTCCATGAGCTGGAAATAGTGCCAAAAAAAAAAAACAAGAATAAGTGACCTTGGAATCATATCTATTTTTCATTATCATTTTGCTCCATTTCTTGGTACTATAAATTATTTTCAATTTTGAACCTCAGGATAGCAGTAGCAAAATCCACTTTCTACAGCATCTGACAAAAGGACCTGCTTAATAAAGGACAGTAGATGGAGAAGCAAAGTTCTCCACAGATACAAAGAAATATATTCAATTACTGCCAGAATGTTAAGATTTCTGAATTCCAACACGAATTATGCCAGCTTCAAGACACACAGGGACAGTAGGCCAAATTTCAAAAACATCATTCCGGGATCAGTCCATCCTCCACTCGATTCAGAAAAGCCTCCCTTGTTATCCACTCTGGGACCCAGACAGTAATTTGCCACATCCCACAAATGATCGTGTCTTCAATTTCCAGTGATTTACTCTGACACTTTGACTTAGTGCCTAAGCCAAGCAGGCATCTTCCTGAAGCATGTCACATTTCAGTACCTTTTAGAGAACAGACTACATTTAAATCACAGGAAATTATGATTTTGTCTCTTCAGAGGGAGAAAAATGACAGCTCAGTCATGCGGTAAATGGAACAAACAGGCAATTTGTTTTCTAAGCAAGTTATAGACTTTTCTAAATTCTCACATATGAAGCACAGGGGCTCAAAAGGAGAGACGTCATCATGCCCTGTCCTAGGGGGTGGGGGTGGGGGGAAGGTAGAACTGATAAAAACAGAGGGACCTGACCTGGGGCTTCGGGCTTCTCTCCAGGTCTTGGCTGTGTGCTCCACCCTTCTTAGAGCCCATCCATGTCCTCTTCCTTTGGGCGCTGGGAAACACTTCAGCACTCAACCTTTCGGGCTTGGACGTTTAATCTGCAGGGAGGATGCCTCCTACATCTTACCACTCAGCATCTCTTTAGATGGTTCCAGATTCCCTTTCCTGCCTCTTGTCTCCTGGCGAACACCAGCCTGTTCCCAATGCTCAGTCCTCTGCTCAAGAGTTATAACCATTCTCTTTCAGAAACTTCTACTTTGCTGTGTTCCAAATCAAAACCTCACTTTCTTCTTAAATCTCATCTATGACTTGTTAGCTGTCCTAGGACCCTCTATCCTTCATCCTTCAAATTTCACCAACTACCAATCCCTTTGCAAACCAGTACCCCTGAGGCAATCCTATGAATCTTCCCTTCCAGCAGGCTCAGCCTCAGTCATCTTTAGAAACAACCATTTACCTACCCTATTCTCCCTTATCTTCATGCTAAAATACTATTTAGCACATATACTCTCTACTGAGTAATATCTTTTTAGTATCTCAAAGTAGAAAATGGTTGCATACTACCACATTCTGGAAAGAAAAAATTACCCAAACTTTAAAGCCAATACCATGGGGATCTAAAAACTAAAGAAATTAGTTGTCAGACATCTCTTTTCCTAGAACTAGGGAGGTATAAACCAGAGGAATACAAGGTCAAGGCCATCCTGGACTACACAGTCAGATACTGTCTTGGTAAGTAGTGTTAGTAATAGTTAATAATAATGCCTCCAAATCTGAAATTTCAAGAAAAAATTTTTTAAATGAACCCTGAAGTAATCTAAATGGAATTTAAGGAAACCCTGGACACTGAATAAGCTCATTCACCACAGCACATTGGTTGACACTCTCTGACCTGCATCCAAGCCTTTGATTGGATGCATCTTGCTCCCATGTCCTTATCTCAGATTAGTGTCCACATGCCTAAATCCAAAGTGGCTTTTATGGTTGAGTAAATATATCTGTTATGCAAGGACACTGGCCTTCTAGTCACTAAAGGGACTGCCTCCCTCTCAGCCAGTGTTTCCTCCTACTTCTCTGCCATGGCCTGCTGCAAAAAGCCTTTTAGTCAACATACAAATATATGTATGTGTGTGTGTGTGTATAAATTTGTATTTTTATATATTGTATATGTTACATATATTTGTATGTTGCATATTACATATTTATATATTATATATATTTATATGTTGACAAAAGATCCTATATGTGTGTATGTATTATATAAAATGCATAGTATGATGAAGAAAAGAATATACAATCTATTACACACTAAAGAAAATGAACATACTAACATCACCATCGCGATTGTAAAGATAATCGCTAACCTTTGCATTTACTTTGAGGTCTAAAAAAGCACGTGTGTACCATAAATAGAAAAGTGTTTAGCTCAGCAAGGCTTTGAGCTATATATAAATGAGACTGAACTATATGAAGTTCTTTTGCCCTTTGGCTTTTCCCACTTAGTTTTACAGCTTTCGCATGTACCATGCTGATGCTGATGGTTAGTCCATTCAGGTTTTGTTGCTGTATAGTAACATATTTTGGGTAAGTCAAAGCTAAATAAATCTGACTACTACAAAGCATGACTCTGGCACATGTCTTCTAGTACACACCTATGTCACCTTCAAACTCAAATCTTGTTCAGGATGGCCTACGTGACTCTAGCTCTGCACTAGAAACTAGAGGAGGGCCCAGGTAGAGAAGAACACAGCACGACTCTTCCTTCTCATGAAAAGGTAATTCATTTGGAAAGGCAGACAAGAAGTATGTAGAAAGAATATTAAGAGTTATGATTCTGACCATGTGTCTCTGTGCCTAAGACTGTAATAAAAATATATATATATATCACATAAGAAAAGACTAGAATGGATGAGATGGAGTTACCAAGAATGAGGGAAGAGGAGCCATCTTATTAAAACACAGCTGGCAGCCTGAGACCCAAGGGACAGCACACGCTAGTCATGGGAAGATTGCAAATTCGAAGAGCTGGACCCAGAGCTTTAAGGCAGGAAAAACAGTATAATCTGCTAGGCCAGTCATCCATTTGAGCTGCTGGGAATAAAGTAAAGGAAGTAGGGAGACAGGGAGCAGATACAGGCCAGGCAAAGGGACCTACATTCTAAGGCGAGCGCAGTTCACTGGAAGCAAGAACATTCTGTTCACCTGCACTGTTCCCTCTGAATCTGCACCCTCTGAATGTGGAATGAGTCTCTTGCCTTGCTCTATCACCCTCGTGCTCTTGGAGCAAAATAAATAAATGAGGACTGGCAGAATAAAGACAAATGTGCTCCCTTTTATGCTGGCAAGAGGGCACTATGCTGAATGCAGACATGCACAGAATGAGAGGGGACCATGACCTCAAAGCCACTCTGTGTAGAGACAGGTCAACCTCCTGACACACAACTATTAAGCCAGGCAAGCAAGTGAAAACCAGCAGTTTCAGGCCATGGTAAAATGCTGGCAAAATTAGAAACAGGTGAGATGAGCACGAAAATTGCAGAAGAGGAAAATTTTAGAAAGCATCTGGAAGGAATAAAAGACGGCAGCCTTACAGAAGCCAGGGCACTTCAAGTAAACAGAATGGGAGCAAGGAAAGAGTTGATCTGGTCAAACAGATAAAAGTGACATGTAGTACAGAAGCCCTAGGTAGGAGCCCTGGGGTGGCCAGAGGCAGTGAGAAGGTAGAAGCCAGTGGCTGCCAGGAGATCCCTGAAGATATTTAAGCTAACACAAACTGGCAACACTGTACATTATGCAACATCTTTTAGCTCAGACAATGGAGGAGACTCTCTTCTGTTCCTCTTGGATTTGAACGTGATCTAGAGACAGGCATCTTCCTTCAGGCGTAAGAGAAAGCAACAAAGCGTACCCTGAGTGCATAAACAAGATTCTCTACCCAGGGGTACAACAGAAAATTGGTAGCATGTTCACAGTTGCAAACAGCTTTGGCCAGTGGAAAGTCTGTGTCTGTGTCATATGCCTTCATTTTATAAGCTAATAGGTCTGGAAAGGCAGTCTAGCTGGATCCTGGGTTCAAAACGATTATTCCTACAGACACACCGAGGAGGTAGACAACGTGTTTTCTGTTCACAGTCTGCTTCCTACCCCATTCCCATTCAATATACAGATCTCTAGCCAGAGTGTGAGGGCTCCCATTTTATGAACAGGTCATTCTGGAACATGTGCAGTATCTACTACTACCTACTGACTACCCTTGAACCTGTGGGGACAATGCCAAGACTTGAGGTCATTGCGTCCTTCTTTTCTGTGGCTTAGCTCTTGCTGTTTCTTGGTCTGTTAGAGTTCTCATCCAAAAGGAATTCTGCATCACTCTATCTTCTCTAAGTGATTGAACATCTCCCTTTGCTCAACTCTGCTCACCCAGCCAACTTAAAATGGATCTGTAACTTATATTTAGCTTTTGAAATTTTATTTTCTTTAGTGTGTGTGTGTCGGGGGGGGGGGGGCATGTGGTGTGCAACTCTGAGTACATGGAAATCAGAGGACAACTTACAGGAGTTGGTTCTCTCCTTCTACCATGAGATCCAGGAACAGAAGTCGTTAGTCACGTACAAGCACTTCTTACATATGTGACACCTCATCAGCCTTCCAATGATTTTTTTTTTTAAGAAGCACAATTTTTGACCCTAACATACTATTTTTCTGAGGGTAGTTTTCAAAGCTTCACTGAGCTACCCAGGCAGATAGCAGCTCTTAACAAAGAGTGGAAAACAAGTATATATCCATTTCTCAAACTTCTCATCTTTAAAGTACATGCAAAGATTACTTTGCATAATAGTATCTCGCAAGGCTTAAATGTTGCTTGGGTCAGGTCAATTATCTAAGCAGAGATAGACTCCAGAAAGCCTAAATCAATACTCTATTTACAAGAATATACGTCTGCTTACTGTTTGATATTCTCAGCATAAGAACCTTTGGTTAAAATGACCACCATAGAATATCCCATGAGCATGCCATCCATGGGGAAAAATTTACTAATGACACTAAATATCTTCTGTCATATTTAAAGGGAAACAGAACTTTCTATCATGTTTATGGTTTCAGTTCGCAGACAAATTAGCAATGTGACTGCTTTGCATTTCTCTCTTTCACAACTGTATTGAGTCAGTTTGGAATCCTACAGTTTGAGGTAGACAAAAAGGACTTACCAGGCAACAACCTACTACTTTGATTCAACGGCTTAATCTTTTAAAACTGGGTGGCAGTATAATTTTCAAAAGTGCTTTTCCTGTGTTTTGATTAATTTTGTACTCTGAATGAGAGTGGCATTGCTCATTGGTTTTGCCAGTACACACTGATGGTACCAATAACATGGCATAGGTAGAAATGCGGCTCACTCCTTGAATGAGGGGCACTGAAAGTCAGATTGACTCTGCTAATACACTAGCCTCTTCATTTGTCTCTGTCTTAACGCTAATAATGACAAACTCAACCCCCCACCCCCAAAAAAAACAAGGTGATTCAGTTAGTGTGATAACTCACAGCATAGCGCTTTTTGCAGCCTTCGAATTTTGATTGCCGTGCGGTAGGCAGAGAAACGTACATTATTCAGATCAGCTGAAAGGAAGAGAGAAAAAGTTAGCCTGCTTATTATTTAACTTATACTGAATGCCAAGAATGAACATATTTATTTGCTTATTTTTGATCATGGAAAAATGTGCGTGTTCACAATAAAAAAAATCTTCCTAAATTTCACATCAATCTCTAAATATGATCAAATGATTGTTCACACCATATTGGAAGTCACTGCAAAACAGTCTTACACAGAAAACTCAGAATCCCTTTCCCTGAACAAATCACAGAACTTGGACACCTCTCTCCCAAAACTAGCCATAAAACAGAGGTCACTCTGATCTTGGCCATCCTCATATCATGCCCTCCTGTTTGGAGGAAAAGAATGAAACGCATAGAAGTTGGGCAGAACCTTGTCACACAAGCTTGCTTCTCCCTTGTTCTGTTTACTGGCAGAACATCTCTCTTAGTCTAATCAGACTACCTGGCTTCATCAAACCTACACAGAAGTAGAACATTTTCTTACTTTTCACTTCTCTTTCATAGCACAAAGCTTTGACCCAATACATTTACATTGCTTTTCTACATAACCTGCCATGTGCTGCGGGAGTTGTCAGCCACGACCCGTGGGGGACACGAGCTTGGGAAAAGTTTTATGACCTGCCCTATGGAGGAAAACGAGGTATCGCTACAATTGGGGACTGCCAGACTGCTCAGCTAACAGGGTTTCTCCTCCAGAGTCATTTGCTTCCTAGGACAATTAGTTTTCCATCATCTGCCAGCTCATCCTAGTACTCATGGGGCTGTCCTTCTACGCTCTGTCTACCCTGATCAATTTGCTTCTTCTATTCTCTCATAGTTCTGGTTGTTTTAACCAGATTTAGGAAAATCATCAACAGTCCTATCTTGGAACCAGTGAATATTATAATTTCTTCCTCTGTTCCCTAAAGATAGATTAGCAGAGACTAACAGAGTTGGAAGAAAACTCAAAGATCGCTGTTTTTTTCCCCCATCTCAGTCTCTAAAAGAAGTAAAGCAGTGATTTTTCTCTTGCTTTTCTTCTGGAGCCTCAACTACCGAGGGAGAGTACCCGAAGGAGCCCAGTGTTTAGATAGAAAAGAAAGTGTGCGTGTCTTGTCTTAAGATGGGAAAGAAGGGAGCATAGGATACTATCTCTTCCCTCAGCATCACCTCAGTTTCTCAAGGACTAAACTTTAATGACCACAGTCAACCTGGTGAAGGCTATCTCACCAATCATGCCTACTGACAATCTAAAAGCAGAATTCTTTTTTTTCCCTGTCAAAATAAGTTTAGTTTATGACTTAAAAATTAAGTAAGCAAGTTTGAGAAAAATTTCCCATATAGAAAACAAAATGGTTTAAATCAGGAAATTTGAAGTTACTATATTGTGACTGTTTTCCTGTTCTTTAGGGTGCAAAGCAGAACTATAATATGAGCCAATATGACAATCAAGTCTCTCCTAGAAAATGAAATCCTTTTGGGTGGTATACTTTCAAATCACATATTGTTGTTTTGTGTGGTTCACCTTAGGAGTTTGACTGCCCTTAAAGTTCAGGACTCTTGTTGTAGCATGTCGTGGCACTGTCTTCCCATGTCACAGTATGATTCTTTCATCCATACAAGAAGAGAAGTTGAGTAGCTGAGTATCTTTCTATGAATATACAATCCTTGGCTACGAAGACCCTTTCATCAGTACTAAAGACAGCAATACTCGCCAAGGCCCATTCATAAATACAGCAGCACTCACCAAGGCCCATTGACAAATATAGCAACACTCACCAAGGGATTGAAAGAGTTCAGTCATTTTAGGATGATCCCAACAGGTTGTCTGTGTTTGATGGCTGGAAAGAAAACACAAATTTAAGTATAAACAACATAACACAAAATACAATACAAGCTACAGTCTTCTAAAATCCCAAATATATTTCAAAAGTATGCAAAACAAAAATCTCCATTATGGATCGCTCAGAAATCCTTTGTTCAATTGTTACTCAATATTCAATGTATGAACAATAGGGGCTGGGGAGATGGCTTCGGAGGTGAAATGTTTGCCACAGAAGTATGAAGCTGAAGATTCAGATTCCCTGTGCCCTATGAATCCTGGATGGGTTTGGAAGCTCATTGATAACCCCAGTACAGGGGAGAGAGACAGAGGATGCCTGGAGCAAACTGGCAAGCTACACTTTGGTGAGCTCCAGTTTCAAGTGAGGCATCCTGCCTCAATATGTAAGGTGTAGAAGAATAAAGGACCTATACCTCCATACATGTACATACACACACACACACACACACACACACACACACACACACACACACATCTTTACCCACATACATAGGAAGATGCATAAACATGCATGCCACACAGACACATACAAAATCACTCTAAATAACCAATTTTGTTTGTATAACTGTATTATGAAAAGATAGACAAAATTCTGATTTCTGTATCAGACAAACAATTGCAACTACAACCTGAAACCCAGACATAAGGGATGACTGCCAAGAATGTGTTGGCCCTGAGTGGGGTGTGGCCAAATCAACGTGGGCTCCGCAATAATCTCCATCCTGTAAGGCAGATGGCAGTTTTTCATTCTGAGCAAATGCTTTGACGGCAAAAGGGCTGTGACAAGTTGCTGCACTGAAGAGTTACGACACTTTAAAAGCCCTAATCAAACTCCTGACCAGAGACATGAAGACTCTAAATCTGAATATCATGCTCACCTTGCCATCACACACACACACACACACACACACACACACACACATACACACACACACAGTGTGAGCCTCCTCTGCTTGTTAATCCTGGTTCTCTTCCTCCCTAGTTCATGCCTGCTAGCTCTCCTCTCCCTACATACCCTGGTTCCCAAGCCTCTCCTAAGCTAAGTGCCTTTCTCTTGTGATTTCTCTAGCTCTGTCTTCCTAGCTTTATTCAATAACCAGTACTATTTTTGGAAGTGGATAATTTTATGTATGGTCACTATCCTTTATTTGAAAACCACACCTTTATTCTATTGCTATAATTCATGTTAGTTGGAAATCTTAAAGGAATAGATAAATAATAATATAAATAATGTAAATAAATAATAGTAAAACAAATAATAGAAGGGAACAAATTAGGTGTGTGTATATATGTGTGCGTGTGTGTGTATGCATGTGTGCGTGTATATATATGACTGTAAGTGTGCATGTATATGTGTGAGTGTAAGCATGTGTATGTGTATGTGTATGTGTGTGTGTATGTGTATGGGAATATAAGTTAAACTGCTCATTACTCTGATGGGTTAGTAGCCTCATAATTAAAAATAGTTTACAGTCCTGTATCTAGGCCATAGCAGAACAATAGCATCTAATAGTTCTCAAAGGAATTCTGAGATGACCCTTAGTTCTTAAACTGTTTAGTAAGCTATGTGAAATAGCACAGAACATGAGAGACGATATTAAAATATTCATAAAAATCAATTTAAGAGAAATCACTGCTTTTATAACCTACATGATGGACCAAAATGTAGCTTGCATTGCTGGGCAGGGGACAGAATCATTGTTATGTATACTCGGGTAATAGAGTGCCCTGATAATTCAAAGTAGGGGTCAATAAATAAATGAAGTTTATGTTTGAATTGAGTTGGCAAGATGTCCTAAGAATCTCAAATAGAATAATTCTATGAAGGAAATATGTTTTAGAACCTATTGGAAAGCTGTATGCCTCCTCTCCTCTTATGCTTAACTCCAGTACAAAGGGACAAGTATTTCCACTTGACCTGAACAGCAACAAAACCACTCTATCCTCTAACTACCCCTACTGTCCTAAAGATCATGGGTAAGTAGAAGACGTCTAGCCTAAAAGAATGGCTGTTCATAGTATGGCCATGAGCTTGGCAGAAACACGCCTCTCAGCGACTGGTAAGATTTAAAGAAGAGTTTAGTTAAAATGTAGAACAGTTCCATTCTGCTATCATGGGTTCCTAATCTTAGACATCCCAGACTCGGTTGATATTACTCTCTCTCTTTCTTTTTTTTTTTTTTTTTGCCCCAAGCAATTTCAGTCCTGGTCACAGCACTATTATTCAAAGATACCAAGACAAACCAAGGCTCCTCCTGGGCTAAACTAAAGCTTCCAGCAATGCAGAGTCTGACTTCATGCTTAAATATTATATATACATTCTCTAGAACTACAGATGTGGACCTTCCCCTTGGACAATCCTATGTTGCCACAAGAGGAAACTACCACTGGCTTGTTAGGCAAATAGTTGAGGATTCCAAAGCATGCTGCTAATGGTTCTGCGCTGATGGCACTGCATCCTGGGAGCTGAAGGAACACACACATTTGGCAAACAGATGGAGGGAGGGGCTGGGAGTCTCCTTTGTGAATTCAATACCAGTAGATTCATTAGGCAGAACTGCAAAGGCTCAAAGTAAACACAGCCTCTGGTTACAAAGTAAAGCTGTGGTTTACACAACAAAAATTTAGAGGGAGGGGGCATTTTCTTTCTGCCTTTCTTCCTTC
>NW_021604767.1:103049-145089 GCF_004785775.1 Grammomys surdaster
TTCTTTCCTTCCTTCCTTCCTTTCTCTCTCTCTCTCTCTCTCTCTCTCTCTCTCTCTCTCTCTCTCTTTCTTTCTTTCTTTCTTTCTCTTTCTTTTCTTTCTTTTAAGTGGAGAAAGAGGGTCAGAACAAAATCCATACAAAATGTAAAAGCTAAGTATTTGAACAGCTGCAGGCTCCCTAGAGCAGGAAACTCTTGCCATAAAGCTCCCAGCTCGCCCAGAGCAGGCAACCAAAACAGAACCAAAGTAATGCCATCCCTCACAAGAGCAGCAGCCTATCTTCCAAGCAATAGCAAGGCCAGTAGGGGGAGGAGCTAAACACAGCACACCAAAAAACTATCCTGCCATACTGGGATGCTGTTACCAAATATCTTACTTCAACATCATACCTGGTCCAGGAAGGTGTCCCAAAATAAAACAAAATTTTAAGTATCCAAATGAATATTTAGGTTCAAAAATCCCGTGAAGCAAAGAATAGCTAGAGTAGAGACCTATCACCAGGGTGGCCAGCCATCTTGGGTTTGCCTTCATAGGAGAATCAACAACAAAACTTTGAAGTTTTTGATGAGGAAAAGTCTACTGAGTACCTGTGACACTTACATTTACTTTCATATACCCTAGAAAGTAAAACGTGAACCATATAAGAAAGTATACAAACAAACAAAATTAAAAATGCTGTATCCTAACACTGCAAAGAGGCCATGAACCAACCAACTGCATAGTCCAGCTTGTTTTGATAGACAAACAGGAAATATATGGATTTGTGGACAAACTACTGACTGCTACAAGAAGAGAATTTTCAAGCCTCTTTGTCCTTAGTAAAGAAGCTTCCACAACCCCTACTACCCGGAAAAAGTCAACTAATAGGAAGACATTCCACTTATCCAAAGGCTACGAGGTAGCTATATCCACCTACCTGCTACTCTGTATTCAGTTTCACACTAATTGGGATTTCCTGGCGTTTGCTACTTACTGTTTCCCTCTGATTATAGATACGAAGGCACACTAGGACAAACACTAAAGGCATCTGATTCATCACAAGCAGAAGCAGAAGAGAAGCAACTACATATGTTCCCACAGTCAGGACAATCACAGGGACAGAAAGATTTCTTCCTTGCTGAGCAAAGAGATAAAAGGCTAGGTTGGGACATATAATATTAAGTAATTGGATAATATTCTGCTAAGGCATTGGCTTACACATTCTGTACATTTTAATGAAGTAGGTTAAGCAGTAGAAGTCTCTATCTGCTGCCATTGAGACTCAAGTCATATTAATAGGATAATACTCCAGCGAGAGAACTAGACTTTTCTTTATGTGAAAAGTTCAGCTCACATTATGATGCTACTTGTGACTTAGGGGACTATGACTGCTGTTCTTCAGATGTGGGAGGAGACAGTGGAGAGAAGGCACTCAGACAACTTGCTGAGGGCCTCGGGCCAGAAACAGAATGGAGATCTGAACACAGATGGTCTGATTTAAGCCTGAGCTCTTGATATGGAAGTGGATTTGCAGAATTAAGGTTTTTAAATATTTCTTGATGAATCCATCCAGATTTGAGTCCACAGTCCATCATTATAATCACTCCAAACAACTTTTATCACTCTGCCTTGCCTCTCACCCCTGGCACATCTCGGGCCTGGATCTGCTCAATTACTTTGCCTTTTCTGAATCGAAGCAGCTGTGGCTGAGTACGGAGAAAAATCAGTCTACATACAGACTGTTTCTACTTTAAATATTTGATTCCCAGCTTCAAATGCCTGCCTTAGAATTTCTGACAAGTGCACTAAACTCCAAGATCACAGACCCCTTCCTTCATCCTTCTCCTTGCTTACCCAAAAGGAAGTTTCCTTCCCCAATATTATCTTGCCTTTGCCTCATACTTCACTGAAAAATTAAAAACTGATAGATTCTGTCCCCTACTCCCAAACTCTCATCATTCCCCTCCTCTACTTGCCTCTCTTAACTGAAAATCACTGATAATCAAAGTGGCCAATTCCCTACCAATGACTACAAGAAAAAAAATGTGCTATATTATCAGCTCTTCTCAAAATAAAACTGGTCTCCTCCAAAAGCCAGTTCTACTGCCAAATACACACACACACACACATACACACACACACACACACACACACACACACACACACACACACACACAGCCTTAAATATACATCTTCTGCTAGCTTTCACCCTTCCCCTACTTCTCTACAAACCAATCTCACCATCTATTATGCAATAGTCACACTTCCTGCTGTCACATTATCTACTCAATCAATTTGCCTTTGGCTCCTAACTTTTCTCCTCCATCCAAACCGGTCTTATCAAAACTGATAACAAGCCAAAAAGTTCCCAGTGGAAAAGCCCTAACTCTGGGGATAAGACATTTCCTACGGATATTATGTAATAGTTCTGAAGACAAGAAATGATAAGGGAAAAAGAAACAGATAATAAACCTAATTAAGGTAAAACATAAGCCCTGGGATTACTGTAGCAATTGTTTTACATATGGTTTATTAAAGTTGAATCTAGGAATCCAATGACCAATCAATTTAGAGGCCTCTAAACTATATAGTGAAACAAATGTTGTTAGTCTCGAGTGACATCAGTCATCCAAGTAATATAGTCTCAAAGCCCTAAGTGATGATATTTGCCACCATCATTGTCTCAGTGTTTGGTTTCTTCAAGTGTGGCCTAGAAGAAGAAATTCTAAGACCCCAGCCATCACCAATATATAATCTTGAGTCCTCACTCTGTGAACAGGATGGACAGGCTAAGTGGCTGCTGGGGCAGGAAGGGACTGTACATAAATGTGAAGAGTAACTCCATGATCCTCAGGCAACAGGAAACTTCTCGAACCTTATCACACATATTTTATCTTTTGGACTACTGAAGGCAGGAAAATTAAGATTATATTTTCAGGGACAGAATTAGAAACTGACATGGTTAAGGAGAGAGCTTGACAGTCAACATTCCAAATCAGAGAGCTTTGCTCATAATGCAAATGTGACAGATTGTGAAGGGCCAGAGTCATCCCTAAAAATGTACTGGCTCCTCATGGTAATGAGGACATGAGGAAGAAAATACAAAATACAAATAGTAAAGAATCCTGTTGGTTTCCACTCTAAAGTACACTTAAAAATAATTTGAGATTCAGGAGCAACTCTAAAGGCACAGCTATGAAAGTAGGTTCACTACATCCCTAAATTCAGAAAATCAATATCGAGGGCAGGGATAACAGAATAGTTGGTATAGAGCTATGAGATAAGCTTTGCTGGCCCTTGGCTTTAAAGGACCTGCAGAATTAATGTTCAGGGTGGATAGACCTGGTGTAAGGGGAGGGGCAGGCGATACTTTGTACAGGGCACTAAAGACTGATTAGAAGAGTGAATATGCACACGCTCAATAAATACAGAGATCCCCAACTGCTACCTGATCACCCCTTCACCTCCCTTTCATCCTCAAATAAGGGAACTCGGGCAACCCATCAACACTACCATCTTCTTTTGCTTTGTCCCTGGGGAGCCTGGCATGGCTCTGACTCAGGGCATGGACGTCAGGAATATGACTTCACCAAAGAATTTTATCATTGTATACTTGTGGTTTCATTTTGAATGGTGGATGTGCATCTATTAGCTTCTCAAAAAAAAAAAGTCACCTGTTCATCTGTTCATTTATTTTTAAAGCAGATTAATAATTACCTCTAATTTGTTCTAGATGGCTTCTTGTGTTGTTTTGCTTTAAAGCCAGAACAGAAGATATTCTACTCATTTTAAAATTCTAATCATTATTACTTTTGCACTTTTATTTAATAATAACATTAACTATTCAATCTTCATGAAATGAAGGGTATACATACTTCTTTTGTAGATGGCTTCACAGCAATCCTTCCTGTGTCAGACAGCAGACACTTACAAATTGAGTATTTTTCTAATGCTAAAAATCAAACTTTAGGGTTGGCGATATGGCTCAGTAAGTAGAAGTGTCTGCCGCCCAACCTGCCAGCCTAAGTTGACCCTGGAACTCACATGGTGGAAAGAGATAACAGTTTGTTCAAGTTTTTTTTTTTTAACCTCCCTTCTATACTGGGGCAGCCCCTCCCTCACATAGACACAATCATTCAATTGATAAATGCGCAACTTAAAATTTTATTTATTTTTAAAATTAAGTGTGTGCCGGAGGGGAATATGCATGTGAGTACAGGTAGTCCAGAGGCTAGAGAATTTCCCTGGAGCTGGGGTTCCTAACAGGGTCTGGGTGCTGGGACCTGAACTTGGGCCTTGGGCAAAGGCAACACATGCTCTTTAATCACTAAACTATTCGTCTGCTCCAATAATTAAAAAAAGGAAAGAAAAGAAAGAAACTTTAAACTGAGGATGAAGGTGCTATTACAGTGCAGTGGTGCTAAGGGATCTAGAAGTTTCTAAGCCAGAGTCTTATGCCATGGCCCCAGAAATGGACACACATGAATGTTAGGAAAGGCGATGGTGTTCTCAAAGACACTGCCAGCTCCATCTTCATGATCTCATTGAACTAGGATGGGGGTGGACATGGGAGATGCTTCCAGCCGCAGCTTCCTGTTAGCTGCTGTGTAGGGCTGCCAGTCTGCTGTTCAGTTTCCTATGTTAGCCAAGGTGTGCTCATCCGTCTGAAGCTAACTCGAAGCACAGGGGAAATTTAGTAACCCCAAAGTGCTTATATCCTGTCATAAGGCAATTTTGTTCTTTCCACCCATCAGCAGAGCTGGCCCAGTGAGTTTAAAATATTTATAATCCAATAACAAATCACAGACCCAATTCTTATTAAAATAGATTTTCAAATTTTCTTGTGCTTTGATTCCATTTATTTCTTTATCATTTAAAGCAAAAAAAAAAAAATCAAACATACACACACACACACACACACACACACACCCTTTCCTCTTTAAAGGGACTCAGTGTTTCCTGTGGGCCTCCATTTACAAATCTGGAGCCCAGAGATTATAATCTGTCCTCTGGACAAGGGAAATGGAGGAACCATTATTGTAGGGAGATATGCAGAAGGAAACATTTTTCTTATACTGGGAATTAAACCATTGCTATAGATTCACTTGTTTCTGGTTTGAACTTTCTAGAATCTTTAAAAGTAAACTGCCTCCGATCACTTAAACTGTTGCTGGTAGACACGCAGATTCATGAGCGTCCTATGTTTTTCTTTTTTCTTCATGAGCTTTCCTTTTCATGTCTGGTTGAGTATTAGTTTCCTATAATAGCCCATCTTCCCTACCCATAGTTAGAGAAAAGCAACGCTGCCATCCTGCCTAAGCGAGGTCCACAATCCCCAAGACATTCACTATGGTTCTTTCCTCTACACTGGGTAAGTAGTTTATCCATGACAAACATACATAGTGTAGATAAACTATTGGAATGAGGTAAAGAAAACTTGCCCCTAAAATGTAATTTATGCTTTTATTTTCTACCGTTAATAGATTGGAGCAGGTAAAGAATAAACTTGAGAAGTCAGATGGGATATCGGAGAGCTTTGGGGGATACCAACAATGGACATGAAAATAGCAAAACACAAAGGGTGACAGGTTACAGAAAATGTCACTTTGGATCTATTCATAGTTGTGGTTACTACAATGAAAGAAGAGAAATACTATAAACACTTGACAGTATAGACTACTCTAGATAACACTTCATTATACAGAGAATGTACTATGCATCTTCTGTATCATCAGATGTTACAGAAACATCCAGATTCAAGATGAGTGTGTGAGACCATTTGTGACACATAGGGTTCTATGTACAATTAACATCTGTATTTTAGAGAAAGAGACAGAGACAAGTGGAAAGTTGAGATGGTGAAGGTCTGTCACAAAGGCAAGAGAGTCAACTGTACTTCAGTGAGGGCTTGCAAGAGAGAAAAGCACTCAGAATCTAGAGAAAATACTGGAGGAGGAGAAAGGAGAATGGACCTTTCTCTTCATCTTCCATGGTCCTGTGATGGTGCACTTTGCTGTCTATGATGAGCAGTACTGTCAGCCTACTTGCTTTACGGTAGTAGAGAAAGGAATTCTCTGATTTACACAAGAGCACTTTAACCCATGATTAAGCACAGGGTGATCTTTCCTTAATCATCCACAGTGAATTCTCCTCTGACCTCCACACTAATACCATTGCACATGTGTCCCCAACATGCATCCACACCCCAAAACCAAATATATAGAGATATAGTAAAAGTGTTTTAATCTGATGTACGAGGAATAATAGGTAAGTTTAGCCAAAAGCCTTAGCCGCCTCTCCTTTCCATCCCATACTCCCTGCAAGTTAACATTTAGCTAGGGAAACTTGTACAAAACACATGATGTGGGACTAAAACTTTACGATGGATAGAGCTAGGATTCATAATGGGTTTGTGTTCTGTATGTCGTGAAAGTAGTAGAAGCCAAAATCAAACTTCCTAAACTCAGAGTAGAGTGAGCTGCCACTGGACCATCTTAGGAAGAAAAATACAGATTTATCTTGGAAAGTCTCCCATCTAGGCAGCAAACAGAGATTAAAGATGTGTGTCAATAGAAGATACTGCTATAGTCTCGCTCTTAACTATCTTGCTTCCCCAGACTTGCTCCCTGAAGTTGCACTACTGGGAAGCCGTGGAGCCATTCCAAGGCAGGACTCGGGACAGCACCATTAGGAGAAGCCTTTGAAGTTCCCTCCTCTTTCTGTCTCTGGCTTCCTAACTATGAGATGGGCAGCTGAGGGGTTCTGCTCATCCACAGACTTTTCCTATGATATGCTTTTTGGGAACAGGCCAAAAATCATGCCTTGGAGCATCCAGACTGTAAGCCAAAACTAACTTGTTTTTCTTTTTGTTCTTCCAGTTTTTAGGTCCCCCCTCCCCCCCCCATACACACACACAGTTTCATGTATTCTGGTGATTGGAATGGATTCATAGGGAGTGACACTATAAGGATGTATGGTCTTGTAGGAGGAACTATGGCTGGGCTGTGAGTTTTCTAAAGCTCAAACAAGGCCCAGTGGCTCACACACATTCAGTTTAGCATGTCCATTGATGGCATTCTTGCTCAGCTCATGTTTGGGCAGACAAGTTGATGAGACGTTATGGGTGTATCTTCCAACGTTACTAGGAGACACACTCACAGTAAACTCCTTGATCCCCTGGCTCTTACAAGCTTTCCATCACCTCTTCTTCGATGTTCTCTGACCCTTAGGTGAGGGAGTGTCTGGAGATGTACCCACTGGGACTGGCCTCCACACTCGGCATTTTGATTCTTTCTGAGCTTGTTTATTCCCTCTCCAGCATCTGTTAGTGTACCAGGAACCTGACTAGCACAGGCACTGACAGAGTCATGCCACACAGACATGTTCTCACAGTTCAGATCTACATCCTGATGCTCTTCAAAGACATGACACTCACTGCTATGCACTTCAAAATGCTAATAAAGGAACATCTTGAAGTGTATTCCATGTTTTTAATTAACCTATAAAATTAAGGTATAACCTAAAATTAAGTTTGACCTCTCCTTTCAAAACCTCTTACTGCACTCTAGCATTACACGTATGGAAATGCAGAATTAAAATTTCTACTTGAATACTATTTTCTGATGGCTAAATTAATTCACTCACTTTGTCCCAGGAAATTTTAATGGTGTGACAATAATGCTAAGGTTTTTAACATTTTTTTCTACTTATTTGTACAGGCATGCAAAGGGAAGTACACATTAAAAGCCCTTTCATTCATCATTTACTTGGTTATGAATTTATCCAAGGATTGAATTTTGTTTTTGTAACAATTCTAAGTGAAATACTGGCTCTCTAACTCTACCTCCCAAGTTTTATGTTCCTTTTTTCTATGGGGAAATAAACTGGAAAGTTGCATAACAGAGTAAATAATGAAACACTGCCAGATTAATGAATTTTATAGAACCTGGAGAATTTGCTTTAAATTGTGAATACCTTAAAAGACATTTAACGCTAAATCTATATGTATTTACGAAATGACCCACTTCCCACTGGGTAGCTACAAAGCCATGCTCATCAGCCAGGATCTGAGTCACAAAGTACAAGCAAAAATCAAGTGCAAAAAAGACAAGAAAGCAAGATGAGGACCTGGTGGTTGGAGGGGAGCGATGGAGGCCGGAAGAGGACAGGAGAGAGTGAGGAGATGAATAGTGCCAGAATGTATCATATGCGTGTATGAAACTGCCAAATAGCAATTACTAAAAAAAAAAAGAAAAAGAAAATCTGATATTTACTAAGATATATAAAACATTACAGGAAGCTTAACCTTTAAACATCATCGTTAAAGAATTGCCAGTGCTGTTTTATATATTATTGTTCCAGTGTTGGTTATGAGCAAGTAATAAGATGTCAGATATACCAACTTTTCTCCCACGTGTTTTCTCTTCATGAGAATTGAGTGTCTGAGCAAGAACACTCTTCCACTGTACCCCAACATAAACTCTAGGGATTAGAGGGGGTCTAGCTGCTTAATCCTTGGTCATCTATCACTGATGTGAACAAATGGAAGTTCTCCAGCTAGTGGATGTGTGTGTGTGTGTGTGTGTGTGTGTGTGTGTGTGTAATGATGAGCTTTAGAAGTCTCCCCCCATCCCCCCCTATACACAAAAAAACCCAAGAAAATCAATGTGTGTGAGCTTCACTGAGTAAGAGACTTCCAATTTTCTTTATATAATGAAAACAAATACTGATTTATTAGATCAAGTGTACATTTTTTAAAAAATCTGATCATAGAGGAATCCAGTCAAAACAATCCATTAATTAATTCTAATCAATCTTTATGGAATTCTAAACTTGGGGCTGTATATACAATCATTTTTTAATGCTACCACACAAAAAGCTTCCAAAGACTAGCACTGAGTCTGGCAGGGATGTGTTTCTGGGAGGTCTACAAGGATCACATTCCCAGCCTCTTCAGATTGTCTCTGTTCCCAGGATGGCATTCCACTTCCGCCATCTTCAAAGTTGCTTCTGTACTTCCCTCTCTCAGTCTGGCTTCTCCTCAGCTGGTCTCCTCCTCTTAAAAGGCTCTCAGGATTTCACTGACTATCAGGACAATCTGCCTATGGTAGTCTACAGCCTGAAGACTGTTGCTAAATGTTGTTGCTGATACTATTATGTATAAGAAGAAATGGGTCAAAGTCCCAGGGGTTAGGATTGGACTTCTTTAAGGGAAGGGCTTATTCTGCCTTAGATTTATAACTAAAGCCTTATTACATGGTTCAGATCAATATTTACCCAAGCAGACTAAAGCTATTGAATATTATCGCTGTAGTTATTATTAACTGAACTAAAAATGTAAAACAGCTAAGAAATTTTAAATTTTTAATTAGATGGCCACAACTGCTTTCAATAAAGATAAGTCATCTCATGCAGTCTCGGGCTCCTTTCCATTCATGTCTGCAGAAATTACACACCCATCAGTTGCTTTGATGCCTCATTCTAGAATTCCTCAAAACTCAATATACCAAATGTTGTCTCTGAACAAAAGAGTTAAATCCTCAGAAGACAATGTAACACATACTGCTTAATACATTTTTATAGATGATGAAAAGTTTGTTTTTAAAATGAGAGTGGATTTCAGGATAGAAGGAAGGGCATATTAAAAGGTACTATTCAACAAATATTATTTTCACAAGCTTTTCTCAAACAAAGATCAGACAGGTCAATTAGCATTGGCATAGGATTTTCAAGAGAGCACACTTTGTTTCGGACATTTTACAAAGAAAACTTGGCGCAGAGATTTTTTTTTTTTATTCAACTCGCCCAAGGCCACACAAGCTAATGTGAGCCACAGATGTCTTTTGATACTCGCTGTGCACTCTCAAAATTACAACCCAGTTCTCCTAATACATAATGGGGTTGATGACAATGCTTAGTGCTGGATTGCATTGTAAATCAACTGCTTCACTAATTTCCACTCCTAGGGATAAGAGAAGAGTGCTTCATCATTCTTTTCTGTGACAAAATATAGAGTAAGTGAAGGACCAGCATCCTACGATGATGTGTAAACTAGACAAAGTCAGAACATGTCACATAAGAAGAAACAGGAAAGTGAAGCTAGGCTGAAAAAAACTTATGAGGAGGAGGAAGAGGAGGATGAAGATGATGATAAAATAGTAACTCAGTGCCCTTTCCCCAAGGCCAGAAAGACCTAATAAAGGACAACTCACTGATTTTGAAACGAATTTCTTTCCATTATTAATCATGCATAGCTTCCTCCTGGTAACTGGATTGAATTCTGTTATTAAAAGTACAGGGAGCTGAGTGGTGCACATCATTACTTCCCACACTCAGAAGACTAAGGCTAGGGTTGGGGGTGGGGGGGACCTCCTTGAGTTCAAGGTCAGCCAACCAAGTTTCATAAGTTCCAGGCCAGCCAGGGCTACAAAGTGAGACCCTGCCTCAGGTCACACAAACAAACAAAAAGACAAACAACAAAATAAATTATGTAAGAGAATAGGAGCACTCTTAAATTATTTGGTACCTAAAAGAGAACTGAAGTCGACTTACTTGATGTAATAGGGCACTTTATTATGCGAAATGGATCTCTGCCACGGCAGCTGGACTGAAGCTGAGGAAACAAAGGGAAGTTATTGGAAGCAGCAAGCCTTACACCTTAATGTAAAACAAATGAACACATTTCATAGCAAATCTTGAGGGACCCGTTCTGGCTCTAAGCTGAATTCCTGTAATTAAGAAAAGCAGGAGCCCAAGCAGAGAACAGCTTTAAAGCTTCATGTGAAGTGAGGAAAAGAACCAAGACTCAACTTCCAGAGCTGATTCTGTCAGATCCTATTGATGAAAATACTTTCACAAACTCAGGTTATTGTTCATAAACATTACAACACAGAACTCAGTGCCATCTGCAAAGGGTGCTCCCTATACATTGTGTATTCAGAATTAAAGCAACAATTCTCAAGATGGAATTTCTAGATCACTAATGGTATTCTTCACTTTGCACCATATTCATAAGGGCTTAGCTATTATGAACAGATGGCACTCAAGCAACTTAAATTATAAAAAGTTTTTAGAAAGAAAATTTAACATAAAAATAGGCAAAGTTTTTTTTTAATGAGCCAAGCAGATCATCTAAGAATATCAGATACTTATTTTCATCTGAAATACTTAAAAACAGTTTTCCATGTTTGTAATATGTTTGAGATGTTTGCCATGATAGAGATACTATGCCTTTTACTGGAAGTACTTACCTTTCGAAATTCTCTTTACTGATTACTTGTAAAGATACGTTACTGTCTTAGTAAACCATTTATTTAAAAACTTAATGAATTTAGAACCAGAGAAATTTTGCTAAGCAAGGTACCAGGTAAATTAAAATGAAATTTTACAACTCTCTCTAGACCTTCACATAGACATATGTCACTATGTTTTTTTCTTAATTTCTTGGCGCATTGATATCTTACAAATATGCAACATTCTAAACTCTGCCAAACATTCCAAATCCATATTTTATTTTGGAAATGCTGCAAGATCCACACAGCAACGTTCAGTTTGATAGAGAAGAAGCTAAATACACAGAGTTAAAAATAGCTGCCCAAGGGCTGGAGAGATGGCTCAGCAGTTAAGAGTACTGGCTGCTCTTCCAGAGGTCCTGAGTTCAAGTCTCAGCATGGCTCACAATCATCTATAATCAGATTCAATGCCCTCTTCTGGTGTGTCTGAAGACAGCAACAGTGTTCTCATAAACTTAAAATAAGTAAATAAATCTTGAAAGAAAGAAAGGAAGGAAGGAATAAGAAAGTCTTATGATATGAGGTCTGGAGAAGGAGGAGAAGGAGAAGGAGAAGGAGAAGGAGAAGGAGAAGGAGAAGGAGAAGGAGAAGGAGAAGGAGAAAAGAAGGAGAAGGAGACGAAGAAGAAGCAGCAGCCACCGCCCAAAGTCCTTCCCAAACTGATGCAGTTCAGATACCACCACATCTTTCCAAATATTAGTTCAGCAAACTTCCTCCTTAACAAGTGTTCTGGTCTAGATCAAAGGCAAGCCCTCATCTTTCTAACTGTGTCCATAGATGTTCCCAAACAGACAAGGAAATGAAGAATCATGTATGCCAAAAAAATGATAGCCAGTGTCATTTAATGTTGGCACCAGGCTAATAAGCCAGGTTTTATTACGTGTCTCAAGGAACAGGCTTCTTTAATAAGCATGGATAAAGTCCAAGGAACACAATCAAACCAAAGACCATAAGCAGCAAGGAATAAGAATTATGAAATGTACTAATTGCAAGTTTGCTCACACTCCTTCATTTATTTAACAATTACTTTAATTTGAATAACCAAGCTTCCTGGACTGTCAGCTGAACACTGAAAGGCCATATGCTTGAGCACCATGAAGTGTATGTATGGTCATTCTGCAATGGTTCATGGCTGAAGAAATATGAACTAGATTTCTATGGGAAAGGTTGTCAGGTGAAAAGTTAGGGTTTCGTCAATATTAGCAAATAAATTGATCATTTGAACTATAGAGTCTCAGTTATTTACAAATGCCTCTTTAATTTGGCCTTAGTTACTCTACAGGGTTTAGAAATCTATAATACTTAATATCTAATGAGTATAACAGGAGCCTATTTATTTTAACAATAATGCTATCCATATGTTAAACATTAAAACAATCCATCCCTATTCACCAGGAAGGGCTATACAACACTCCAAGATAAAGACCTACAGGCTTAGTTTAGGAGCTGAAAATGAGTAAGTCTTAGAGGTAGGGGATAGCAATCGACAAATTTGACTTCACGAGAATGCAAAAGTAAATAAAGCCTGGCCCTTGATCCTTTGATTCAGATTCCCAGTTTTGTCACAGTGATGAGAGAGAGAGAGAGAGAGAGAGAGAGAGAGGGGGAGGGATGGAGGGAGGGAGGGAGAGAGAGAGAGAGAGAGAGAGAGAGAGAGAGAAAATACTAAGACAAAACACCAGTGGGATTAACTTAATCAGGAAACATGGAGTTTGACTTCAAGTTTTTCTATAGAAAATAAGAATTTCCATAATTGAAAAGTATTCTTGGCCTTGAGCTTAAAATTTACTTACATTTAATTAAATAACCCAACTTGTTTTTTTCCATATACTTCCCATAGGAAATTAAAGGAAAGGCATTAATATGTGCTGAAAACATCTTTGCCAAGGTGTGAGTTGGGTGCTTTGTCTAACAGGATAGACTACAGCATTTAATTCTTGAGGCGATCTGAGGAAATAGGTATGCAGAGATCAAGAAATGAAGTTTCAAAAATCCTCAGGTCTAGTAAAAGACAATGTTAACGTTTAAATTCAATTTGGAAATTTCAAAGTTCAGCATTCTTAAATATCATCAGAAGTGAATGGCAAATAAAACAGTGCTCAAAATTATTTACCCAAGTCTTAATGAAGTGCACATAAAATTAAAAATTCCAGTTAGGGATGTTCCATTAAACCTGCCTTCATGCCCAAGAGATGAATACCTTGAGCCTAGTAAACCAACATTTTCTCATTTAAGTATTTATATAGTGATTTAAAAATGCATGTGTAGCTTGAAAAAAACTAAGTATACATATACAGAGAGAGAATTGATATAAACTAATTAAAAACCTTACAGCATAAAATTTTGGTATGAAACACTCATAACCTTTGCATGATAAACATCATATATGTTATCATAACCAATGTTTAAATGAGAAAACGTATCTAGAGACAAATTTACTTTGGTTTTCCTTTGAAGATTTACCAATTTGCATACTGTATTACATAAGCAGTAAGTAATATTTCACGAATACTGTCTCTTAAATATGTATTTATTTAAAGTATAGTTAGAGCAAAGATATAGCTTCTTGGGCAGAACTGAAGGAACTTGCTAATTCATTCAAATTAAACAAGATAACTCAAATTTATTGAAACTTACTGGACAGAAAGTGTTGAGAAGATGGCCCAAAGTCTCTGTGGGCTTCCTGAAGCTGTTTAAGGCGATCGTCCACGGAAACCTGCACACATGCACAAGCCAGATGAAACTGTTTGCTTCAAGACAATGTTTTTTATAATATCCTTGACTTCATTACTTTATCAAGTTGCTCAATGAATTCATTACTGCTTGGACAGAAAACTTCTCTTATTATTGCAGTCGTATGGAAACCATCTTGTGACATTAATTAATGGTAAAGAAAGCCAGAGATGATTCTAAACTATATGAACTTTAAATCTATGCAATAACCACATTAGCTAAACATTATTATGGTTATCACTTTAGTGATGAAGAAAGTGAGACACAAGGAAGGACTTGAGGGCACAACTAGTCAGAACAGCATGAATATTCATGCCTTGGCCATCGGAGGCCATATCTATGCCTTACCTTAAAACTGTTCTCCCCCACTTCACCACAGGAAGCATGCTTCTAAGGCAGCTTAGGATGGGGCCATGAGAGGAGCCCTTACCCATCCCTCTTTTATAAAAAAGGTGATAAAAGTGCCACAGAGGCTGTGTGGGAAACAGAGCTTAGAGAACTCTAAAGATAAAGATATAAACAGATTGACAGATATGGAGACAGGCAGTTACACAGATTGAGAGGTATATTGATAAATAGGTGTGAAGGTAGACAGACAGACAGATGGAACATAGATAAAAAAATGAATGTGTGAAATGATAGAAGAGAGAAAACAGAAGGCTGGGTGTGAAACATCTTCTGATTTTCCTACAAGTTTGCATCTGATGATCTCTATCAAAACAAAGAGGAGCCTCTGAGCATCTGAGCATCCCTGCTCATGGCTGTAATATGTGACCAGCGTATCCCAGCACTCCTTTCTATGGTTGTCAGTGCGAATTCTATAGTTACTGTGCCACATGACAAAGACAGTTATGAAACCAAATGCAAATGAACAACAATCGCATACAGCCTTCTGACATTTCCATTTCCCTAGCCCTGTTATTTGTCTCTGCAGTGCTGGTGTGCTGTTCCATTTGGATGGACAATTTCATTTTCAGCTCACTGTAAATAAAACTTGTATCTGTCTAGCTCACTGGGCAGCTCAGTTTTCTCCTGGTCAGCTATGCAAAATTGCGTTAAGAGTCCGCTTCATTCATGATGAGAAATGCTCAAATGTCATATTTTATGAGTAAGTAGGCTGCTATTCCTGAGATTTAACAACACTGTCTGCTAACGTGGATTTTCCTTTGCTTATCCAGGACTGATATTTGAACTCTAGCGGGTACCAGCATCAAAGATAAGGGTAGAAGAATGCATGTTCCCATCAAATCTAACATGCGGTCTGACATCTTTAGAGATGGAGATACAGAGGCAAAGCAAAAGGAAATCAAGAAAGACTGAAGAGCAATCTTCAAAGGAGTAGCATGAATGATAATGAGGCAGAGGAATAGAGCAGAAGCAAAAAGGAAAAGTTTCAGACATCTCTGTGAGCACATACAAACTTAATATGTTTGACCTGACTACTCCCAGATTATTGACATTCTTCACAAGGATAGGAAAGACTGTCAAATATGAAATATTCACATCTCACACTTTCAATTTCATTAAGAAAATATGGACTATTAAGTTAAAAGAAAATTAATTGACATTCATTTATTCTACGTGAAGTGGGGTGAGGGAGGGCGGGACACAGGTGCCACAGAGAATCTTTTAGTAGTTGGTCCTTTCCTTCTATCATGTGGGTTGCTGGGAACAAATTCTGGTGTCTGTAAATGTGCTTACCTACCGAACCCAATCTCAGTGACTTCCTTGTGCATCTTGATGTTGGGTAAATACAAGAAACATATTATAACCTAAAGTGTATCATACTTGGCAAATAAAATGATTGAACTTGCACACTTGTCTTAACTGTCATATATATCGTAGAGAAACTAGTCAGAATTATTTACTGTTACTTTTCTAGTTACAGCCTCCCCTGCTAATTTGCAGCAAAAAAGCATAGCTGTTTTGACTCCTAGCAGGCAGAGACCAAATGTGTCACAGATTGTTTGTACATGAGCTCCTCCTTGGCATGCACAGTAGTCAGCCAATGCTCATACTGAGAACACTCATGAGCCCTGACTCAGTTAAATCTGGAGTCCACAAGTAAGGTCCAGAGCCGTTGAAACAGTTGCCTTGGGAAAGTTGGCTCTAGAAGCTAAGTGCAGGTGTGCTTTCTGTAAACTAGGAAAGCTCCTGCACAGCAAACAATGCCAAGAGAAAGACTTTGTAACTTTTCAAAGGAAAAAGAACACATAATGAAGGTAAGAAAATCATTCCTTTACAAGTCATGACAGGACAAATGATTCTGTGGCAGACTACAGGTTACAATTGCCCCAACTTACTGGATTTTGTGTAATTTTCTACAAGTATATATAATTTAAATATAAATTATGACTCTACAAGTATATATAATTTAAATATAAATTATGATTCCATACTCATAAGCAAATTATGCTTTTCATTTCAAGATATAGAAAGACAATACTTGCTTGCTAAATTCTTTATCAAATACCTTCAGTAAAGAGAGAGGCGAGATAATGTGTGGTTTAAAAGTGAGGCGGGTTTTAAAGACCATCCAAGGGTTTCTGTTTGTGCGCATCCTAAAGTGTGTTTTTCAGGTTTAAAAAAACACCCATTGCACAGCCTCCTGACATCTTCATTCCTGTTCTGTACTCTTTATGCAGTGTTAGACAGCATTCTGAAAGGGCTGAGCTGATACCTGTAAAAGCTTCCATCGCATATTAAGGTCATCCAGCTGGCGAGACATCTTTAGAGACGGATGCAGGTCAAGTGGAGACAGCTGACTGGACAGGTCATTCATTGTTTTAACTTTTAAGTTGATTGGTGCAATTTCTTCTCTAAATGCCTGGTAGAAGACAGATTATTTTAGAATGTCACCAGAAGAGACTTTCTCAAAAGCCAGAGTTGCCATCTTCCTACTGAAGACCTTGGGAAGGCCAACGTGAGGCTGTCAAGTAGAGATGCAACTTGACAGGACCTGACCGGATCAGGCCTGGATTAACCTATACAGTCAGAGACTCCCTGAGCATTTAAGAATGTGGGCAATGGGAAAAACTCAAGTTGCAAACACAATTAAGACACGAAACATTTCTGTCCCGTCTATTATGTGCATACCATTGTCCACTTGCTTCTTCTTTACTTTCATACTTTCTGTATGTAGCATGGCTGCCTTACTCTTTTAAACCACCAGATGCAACCAGTTGACTTGAACTCAGTCATGCTTAAATTAGGTGTCAAGAAAAAAGTAGCTTTTCCCACTACTAACCTATGATTATTGGACACTGGAGAGAAAAGCTCCGTGTCTCCCAGAACCCACTATGATCACAGACTGTGCTTAGAGGAGGGACAGGAAGAGCAGAGCATCATGGAAAAGCTACGGATGAGTCTCAGAACTGAACTGCTGCCTCTGGGTGCAGAACAGACAGGTAAAAGGTGTATGTCCTGGGTGAGCCTATGAAAGGGAAGCTAGACTTTAGAGCCAATGAGACAAAACAGCATAATGATACATTCATTGCCCCCGTTCTCCACAGAATTCCACCTGTTTAAAGCAGTGGTTGGCTTTCTCTGACAACTCTTAGATGACCTGGATCCTGAAGTGCCTTAGTTAGGGCACTTCCCTGTGCAGCCTTGCCTGCAGGCCCTTTCCCAGCATCCCTGGGATTTTTGTTCAGTGCTACTAGCCCCACTGTGACTTTCAGCCAACATATCAAAACACGCAAACCACAAGTCACGTGACATGGCATAGCTACTCTGACAGTTCAGAGCTATTCTAACCCCACTGCTGGACATCTCAGATTTCAGTTCTTAGCCTTGTAAGCATTCACATTCTTCCTGTCCAACAGAAGAAGCTGGTTGAGAAGAGATACTTACCTACAGTTAGAACTTGGCACACATGTGCAGACATAGACAAAGACACACAGACACAGACACACACACACACAGACACACACACACATACACATACAGTAGTACTCATCTGCTGTTTTTCTGATATTACAGTAAACAACTGAATCTATCTCTTTTATTCCTCTGTCTTATGTCAGATTTTAGGACAGTTAACCAGCTTTCTAAGAAGATAGGGATAAAATTTTGCCTCCCCTAAAACTTATCCTGAATTAGTTGCTAAAACCCAATATTCAGGGATCGATTTTTTTAGTGGTAAATCAGGGAATATATTTTAGTGTTTTCAATTTCTTGACTATGTTTAAAGGCATGTGGTTAAATGCAAAGGAGAGTTGAAGAACAAACCACAGGAAAAGAGACGAAAAGCCAGAAACCAACATGGAAAACAGAGCTGTCAGAAACAGCAGTATATGAACTCTGTTTGACTCTGTAGACATGAAGTCACCAGGTGTTTGATATGATCTATTTCCAATCTCAGCAGATACCAGTGTATCAAAGGAAGTCAGAAGAAAGGAACCCTCAAAAGACACATGGCCTGTAACAATATGGAAAGAGACAGAATTTTGATTTTCAGTTAGTTTTGTCTATCCCCACTGATATTGGACATCTAAAGATGGTCCGATGTGCACATGCAGACAGATGTGCAAATCCAGTTATCAGACATGCAGTGAAAAGTAACAGGCCTGACAGGTGCAAAGGACTAACAAATAAGACAGGTGTGGGGGACAGAGGGAAGTGTGGGTTAGCGTTAGACACAGAGCTTTTCAAAGTGGACTCTGAAACAATTCAGATTCGCTCAGACACAGGTGAACACACATGCTAGAACTCAAAAGTTTCCAGGGCTTTTTTAACAGTGATTTTTTTTAAGCTTGATATATTAACACTCTCTTTCACATTTAAATTCAAAGACCCTATAACTGCATCCATAATTTAAAATCAATATCCTTTTAGCTTTAGGTATTAAAATTTAAAATTAACATGCTATTTGATAGGTTTCTAATTTTAGATAACAACCAGTTTTATATCAACAGATGGTAAAGGTACTTTAGAATTTGATCATAACTTCATGTATAATTTCAAGACAGGATTTTTTTATTTTAAGGAATAATAAAGAAGCTTATATTTCTACTATGCAAAAATCCTGTTTTGTTTTGTTTTGTTCTGTTAAAAGTCATAGGTGAAAACATGAACAGAGATTTGACAGGAAAGTCTTTTTGGCTCTGTTTTCTCTTTTATGGCAAGGTGTTTTTATGGCAATGAGGAAACTTTCTATCAAGGAAGTTTACCTTTTGCTTTTAAGAGGTTCCAAATTAAGGGGCTTGAAATAAACGGAGTTATAAATGGCTTTCAGAATCACCACGTGTTCTTGTATAAAGAACTAATTTATCATGTTTTGACTGTACTTTCCTATAAGAGACTGAGTCTACGTACCCCTCACTGCTATAAAAACAGAAACATCTGCCACTATCAAAGGTGCTCGTTAGACTGTTGGCAGGTGTGTGTCTCAAACCCGTCTGGTACCAGAAGGTGTATATGCAGAAAACAGCATTGTTATTAAAGATAACTTTAGCAGCTGAACTTATTCATTATTCCTGAAGATTTTCTTTTCCAGCTGTGCTTTGACATATTTACTAATATTTTGCAACTTCTCGTATCTAGTGTTTTGCTTCCCATAAACCTTCAGTAAGAGAGAGGATATATACTTTAGGGAACATGTGAATTATTACATTCATTGAATTTATTTTACTTGGTTTAGTAAGACTTGAATTTTTAATTTTTACTTCCTAAGATATAAAAGTAATTTGATCCAATTTATTCTTTCCCATTAGACTATTTGTTTTTGTGGTTTTGCTTTTGTTTTTTGAGCTTCCCACTTAAGTAGATTTGAACAAAAGAATTTGGCTGGAGAGGCAAGTCATCCCTTTAATTAAGGCTGCTTATTCTCAAACTGTTGGGTCTTTTCTCCAGATACAAATTTTCATTTTTCACAACTTATCCCCAATTATCATGTGGTACTTTCAAACTCATAAAGGTAAATTCCCCCTCAAATTCAGAGGTATTTTAGTTGTTGATTTTTGATACTAATTTGTATTTTGTAAATCACTGAAAGACTTTCTAGGGTTTAAAAACTAGTTAAGCTGGATTTGGTGTCAAAGGTCTGTAATACCAGCTACATGGGAGGCTGAGGCAGAAAGTCTGCAAGATTAAGGCCTATTTGGCCTATGGAGTGAGTTCAAGACTAGCCCAGATACCCTAGCAAGATCTTGTCTCAAAATAAAAAGTAAAAAGAAGGCTTTGCATACAGTTGAATGGTGCTGCATTTGCCTAGAATGCACAAGGCCCCAAATACAACCCACAATATCTAAGATAAAAAAAATAGTAAAAATACACCAAGTGTCCAATATTTGAAAAAGATGCACTGATAAACTAATGATTATGTTTTTCTTAAGCTATTTTTAAATTCACATTTATCCAGGGAAATGTTTTTTGGAACACTGTAGGTTTTGGAAGAGGTCTACTTAACTTATAGAATAGGCAGACATACATCATTTATCAGAAATGGAGAACACTATATTCTTTGTTAACACTTGTTTTAAGTTTAAAAGTTTAAAAGTATTTGAATTTTAGACAGTTTAAATTCAAAAGGTTGGTCAAGGTTGTATTTATAAACATTAGATTGAAAGAGGTCTCTGCAGTGAAGGAGGACAATTTAAAATCACAGAGAATCTAGACCTAACCAGCTGTGTGGGCTTGAACAACTGCAGTTTTGCCTCAGGGAATAATCCTTACCTCGTTGCTGGTGTGCGGATTTAAAAGAGACATCCACACGAACTGACTGAGAACACTCCTTGGCAAAGAAGAAGAAGCCTTATGAAATGATAGCTATTGCTACTCCTCTGTCTATATGTTCAAATGTTTAGTCATGTAACTGGCCTGAGTATTAATTTCCCAGAGCTTATCTTTCCACTCAGCCATACTCACAATAAAGGAAGACTGCCACCACAGTGTCTATGAACAACAGATGTGTGTACTTTTTGCAATAAAATCTCCATGCATGATGGAGAGTGTTGGATTCATCCCTTCTGATTGTCTCAGTGCTCACGCCCTCTGATGTGATTCATGACTATACAAACCTTGCATTCTCTGAAGTTGTAATCTGTGTCTTTTGCTGCCTAAATTTTGCTACTCCCTCTGACCCCCTGTCCTGAAAATGTGTACAATGAGTAACCAAAGCTGATTTACACCATAGAACTAATTTCCTTAACCTTGGACAATTCCTGACTACAAATGGAATTTATAACTAAATTTATTTTTCATTTACTCAGACAATAAGATAGAAATTATAGATGAGAATTCCCACTAAAGCAGTTTGTTTTTTTATTAAACCTTTAAATCCAACCACCAGTTTCTAGGAGACAGAACCTGTAAGCTGTACCATAGGGATACGATTCTATTAAATTTAGGCTGTGGGAATTATTACAAAATAAAGAGATTTTTTTTAAAAAAACAAATGAATAGGAAACAAAAGAAAATGAAATGGGAGGCATATCTGGAAACAAAGTGAACTTAAAAAGTTTTGGGGCAGTTTTGTCTTGTTTTAAATGGTTAAGCCTAATCTACACTATTTAGGGATATTCAGTTAGGATCTTAAAAATGTTTAAACAAACTAAATTATCATAAAGCCACCTTGGTGGGTTTCTTTTTTGGGGAGAGATACATGTGGTAAACATCTGTCATAATTCCTGACTTGGGTGGGGAGCTGAAGTGGCCGTTATAAAAATCCCTTATAATGATTTCTATATGTTGGTCTATTTATTTGTGTTCTACCCAACAACAACACATTCCTTAAGTATTCTTTGTCAAAGGCAATGGTGCTGACCAGGGTTTTCTCTATGTGATCCTGTAGCGAGTCGATAAGCAGGTCTCCCACGGGCTTCCAGCCGTTCTGTACAGCCTCAACCTCCTTCATGTCGGCATCCAGATCATCCATAGCTCCCTGCAGGTCTCGGAGTTTCTCTAACGCCTTCCCGACTTGCTTTTGCCAGTTGCTGGTCACAGCATTGAGACTCTCCCACTTCTCCCTGACTTCAGAAGACTGTTTGCGCATGGCTTTGGCAATCTTCTGGGCCCTCTCCTCAGGAGTTAACTCTGTAATTAAAGAAGAGAGGTTTAGCTTGGGAGTCTACTCAGGTATACATTTATTCTTCATCTCCAAGTTAAATCTCACGGTTCAAAGGGTTACTAGTGTATAGATACAAAGGCTGAGTTACAGTGGTCAGAGGAAAAAACTTCTCTAAATGTGTTTACCAGTTAGACATAGTTAAGTCTAAACACACACTCAGAAAGGAAAAGAAAATGGTTGCTCAATTAGTAAATGGTTTAATGTTCATGGTGACTTCTGGATTTTAATACTTTAGCACTTATAAGCCTTGAAATGTACCATGATAACTCAAGAAAGAAAACATTCTCCCTTTACCATAAATTTACTTATGTGAAAATCCAAAGACGGTTTTTCATTTCATTGTTCTCAAGAGACATTAGAAGCATAATTAGCAGAGAATAGCTGTAAGTTATAAGAAAAAATTAATCTACCATGTTCCTTTAAAGAACAAGTTCAAGACATATGACATCTTAGAGACTTCATCATCCATAAATTTGCTTGCTTGTTCATGTTTAACAAAGGACATTTCCTGAAGACTAGACACGGAAACAGAATGTTTATCCACATATCACCAGGAAGACTGCAAGATTACAAGGACCATCCTTGACATGTAACAGAGCCAGGAGTCTAACAATAAACTAAGCCTTTCTCATGGAAAGGATGCACACAATATAAGGCTAGTAAGAAGAGCGACAGCCCAGAGGTGAAAAAAAGATGTCCACAGAAACCAAAGTCAGATCGGTCCTAAGCCCAGGGCCAGAAACAGTGAACCCAACAAGACAAGGACAAAAGGACACATTTGGACACAGAGAGTGACTCACAAAGCAGGACAACCAGGTATGGGAATGTCTGGGACTCTCAACCCCACAATTGGGGATCTCCTCTTTAATCTTTAAGCTGGTTTGAGTATACCTTCTTGACTGTCCCCAGAAACAGAGAGGCAGATCAAAAAAACACAGAGTCATGGCAAAAGACAGGGTCGTCTAAGGCAGACATGTATACAGATGTTCCTGGACTTAAGGTAGGCTTGTGGGTAAACCCACCCTAAGCTGAAAAGGAATCTTAGAAATCAAAACTAGATTTATTAGATCTGACATAACAAGTATCACAGCTCAGCCTATACTGAGTACGGATAGAGTCCCAATATGGACCTGTGGTTAGACAAGCTCACTGAACACAAAGCTTTCTCCGTAATAAAATACTAAAGATCTCATAATGTACAGAATACCACACCAAGTGCTTGGAACATAATGGCCGCAGGGCTGCAGTCTCCCATCATTGGAGCCCCGAAAATCTTTTACGATGTTTCATCCTAAGTCTTTATCTGCAATAATAGCCCACCTTTTAGTATCAACTACACTAGTAATTTCTACGTCACCTTAAAATGCTTCCTTGGGAAAATAAAGTTTATCCAGCTTAATCACAAAATGGACTTTGTCCTAAAATGAACTGAAGCCAGCATTCCTAAACCTTCGCATCCACCCTTATTAAAAAAAAAAAAAAAATCTGCCTGCCTATCTGTCCTTATCTGTGTGATTGAAAAGACAATTTAAAGAAGACAGACTATGCATGTTTGTTTAATTTTCCAGAAAATTTTAAACACTGATACTCAGACTGTAACCAAATGGCCTTTGAAGAGCACAGTAACCATGAATCGGTGCTGTTAAGTGGCTACTGGGTAAAAGGATCGAGAGTGAGAAGGGAAAGCACCAGACTGCAGCTCATGCATGCAAATACGTGCGTGCGAGCACACACACAGACACACAGGCACACACACACACACACACCACAGACACATACACATGCACACCTCCTGCACCATACATGCATACACATACTCCACATGCACACACACCACACATGCACACCTCCCGCACCATACATGCACACACACCATATTCACATACACTCACTAATAATAGGTGAAAGCCATCTTAGGATCCTAAGCCAGGGAGCCTAGAGAGAAGGGCCAACAAGTGTAACCAACACGTCAGGGCAGCCAGACTCCAGGGAGAGGGAAAACAGTCAGAGTGCCATTAAGAGGCAAGCTCCTTTAAATCCTTATACCTTCGAGACATCTGCAAAATGCTAAATATAACACTTACATTTTATATTTTACACAAATGTAAAATGTTATGTGTGAGATGAAAATTTCATTCCCAGCAGCCTCAAGAGAGGTGAGGTAGCTTTTATGAGGGCTACACCTGCGCTGGTTAATAAGTTACTGGGGCTTTTCAAAGAATGTATATTAAGCATTTGTGTTTCAATGTCTATGGGAGCAAAGGAGGGAGAAAGGGAGGGAGGGAGGGAGGGAGGAAGGAAGGGAGAGAAAGAGAGACAGAGACAGAGACAGAGAGATTCTGCCTGTTAATTTTGAGACAAGACAGCTTACTCACAGTGGTTTCTCTTGGATGAAGTAAAAACTGTTTCTGAGTCAATCACTGAATAACACAGCCCACAGAGGGGCACACAGAGCTTCCTCATCCTGGGACAAACATCCCATATTCACTGCCATGATTTTGTCCAGTGGAAGTTTCTCTGTTTGCTTGGTCCTTCCATTGGTTTATCATATGATCCCCTCTCAAGCAACTCACCAGTAGAGGAGCAAAGCTTGACACAAAACTCACCATCTGTTTATCACAGAGGACCTGTGCCCACTAAGCACTTTGGAGTCAGAACACAAGTACATCCCCCATTGCAGCAAGTCTTAGAAGCTGTTTTAAGCCAACAAGAGAGAATAACAAACAAAACAAAACCAAAATTTTCCATGTTCGTGAGGCATGTAAAAAACAAAGCAATATGTAAAATATCAAGTTAGGGCAATTTGAGGGGACAAAGCAGAAAAAAGAGAAAAAAGGAAAAAAAAAGAAAAGTCTAAAGAGGCAGAAAAGATTTACAGGGAAAACAATACAGAGCTTAAAGAATGCATTTTTTAAAAACAAAATCTTCTCATTTGAAAAGCAATGGATAAAATGTTCTTTTAAAGTATCAAAAGCTTCTGTGGTAAATTCTGAAGCAAATTCTGAAGCCCTGGGTGGAGAAGCATCTTAGCCAGTCATTCTATAGCATGGTATTGTATGAGAAACCCCGCGGAGAGCTGATTCAAACCGATCCTTTCTAGAAGCTGCTATCAGAGACCCACAGTAAAGCTCTGTGATTTGGCCCATCTAGCTGGAGATTCCTGGAGAGATGCCCACACTGCCCCATTGGTCCCAGGATCTGTCAGTAGAGCGTGTCTAGCTACTGGGTTGATGTGTCAATCCCACATACAACAGGGCTACTCAATACAGGAGGCCTGGGAGCCCAGTGATAAGAGAGCACTCTAATTTGTGATGCCAGAGAGGAGAAATAGAAGGACAAAGCCAAATACATTTGCTGCAATTCCGAGGCCAGAAGAGCTCTTTCCATGTCACTGGCCTTCCCACCCAGAGTCTGTGTACACCTGAGTGGAAATTTCCATCCCATCCTCTCCACCCTCCACGTTCAGGCCTGGAGATCAAACTGCACAAAATTTGAAGGTAGAATTATATTTAAATTGTATTCTTTACATGCGTGGATTTTATTTGATAATATATTCTATATCCCACCATACGTGATGGATATTTTCTCTGTTTTCTATTTTCATTCTATGATTTTAAATAGTATAGTCTACAATGTGCTACAGATTTTAGCATGACCCAAAGGGGAAAAGTTGAACTTAGTGGCACATGCCTGGAATCTCTTGAGGCCAGCCTGGGCTACATGGAAAGGAGGAGAGGAAAGCTCAGTAAATCTTTATATTTCTTCGAGTGTGCTCATGGATTGTGCTGCGTTTATAACAGGCTATTTTAAACCATGGGAACAAGACTACAGGGAGGAAAGCAGACGAAGGCTAGGAGGCAGGCCCAGACTCAGGCAGCAGAACCACTTCATTCTTGTGCATGCCTGCTGCTCCAGTACAAGACACGCTGCGTGACTTGCTCATCCCTGTCCTTCCAAGAGTAAACCCCATGGAATTCTTTTCTCTTCTTACTCTAGGAAAACATTTTACTCTTGGTGTTTACTTTAAGAAAGGTAGACATTCTCCCTTTGTATGCTTGTGAAAATATTTATTTTAAACATAATTCTTTTATAAAATAATCATAGTCATTTATTGGAATCATTCTGGTCTTATTGCTAAGGATGATTTCCTAACTTTATCATATTTTTTTTTCTTAATTTTGGTATTGGTCCAGCTTCTACTTCTTGTTACTACTGATTCCAAATATTTACATCACAAACATTTATTTCCTCTCCATCTTGGTTAAGAATCCAGACAGGTGACCAGTCTGTCACTGACTTGCAGTGAATACTTTAGCTTTACTTTTTAAAAACAATACTAACCTTCATTTCTAAATGTCTGCTTCACTTCCCCCAACCCTCTTGCCAAGCCCATGTAAAGCTACTTCTTCAAATATAAACCTTCAAAAGTCATTTGATCTGTGGTCATGCCCAATATCTGAGTTGTATTATGTGGGGTGGTTTTCTTTGCATTAATTTGCAGTCATTTATATTTTATCAATACATGCAAGGTTAATGTTAGCAATGATAAAGAAAAAGGTTGCAAGTAGAATTTCACTGCTATACAATTCGTTGTAAGCAAAGATTAAGAGTTCTAACAGGATATGTTATCCTAGATGCTGCTCACTCTTATTTTATGGAAACTCAGTTTATAAAAGACATACACACATACACACACAGAGAGTGAGAGAGAGAGAGAGAGAGAGAGAGAGAGAGAGAGAGAGAGAGAGAGAGGCAGAGAGAGACAGAGACAGAGAGAGAGAGAGAGAGAGAGAGAGAGACAGAGAGAGAGAGACAGAGAGAGAGAGACAGAGAGAACACTGAAGGTTTTCAATAAAAGTTCTAGTTCTGAGTCTAGGAGATCTGGATTCCTCACGAGACTGTTCCCATTCTCCCAGCCAATTAGACCACTAGAGTTCAAGAGAAAAAAGGATTCACTCACTCTCTTTTGGTGCTTCTGAGTGGAAGGAGGAACATGGAACGAGGGGTTAAATTAAGGGGACATAGACATAAAAGAAAATTTGGTCTGGGATCTGATTGGCCTTTCCTGCTTGTATAGTTGAGACTCAAGAAATTTCAACACAACTGATAAAACCAAAGTTGTATACAGAGATAATGTATGCTCTACAAAAGATATCTCAAAGGAGGATGCTGAATAAAGGATAAATGAACAAAGGAACTATGGTTATGTGGGGAGGGCGGGATGTTTTTAATGTTGGATTTCACTGTATTAACACTCGTGTCTCATACCCAAATCTATGAATGTACATCCTAAAACCACTCTGCAATTTCCTCTACCAAAGGAAATCCTATAGGGTTCAAGAAACAAGCAAACTAATTATCATTCTATTTAACTTGTAAACTTCACTTTTAAGTTTGGCTTAATCTTTTAAATCTTGTTACAAATTACATCCATTGAAAGATGTGTGTGTGTGAGTGTGTGTGTGTGCGTGTGTGTGTGTGTGCGCGCGCCCTTGCACTCATGAGTGTGCACGCACACATGTTTTAAAGATAGTTCAATATGACTCCAGCCCACACTCATGTCTTAGCTGTATACTCTCCTCTTCCTACTATGCCTCTCTAAATACTCCTGTTTTATCTGAGTGGAGGAACCACAAGGTCACACTCCTTAGGATGCTGGAAGTAATGATGGGCTGTGTCCGTCTACTGATGGTCATACTTTGAGTATCTTTCTCTCTCTTTACAACCACTCCCCTCTCTTCATAATCAAAAGGTGTTTCTGATTAAAATACCAGGGAATATATTATTTCCACTCCCAAGTCTCCTGATTAAATAATTAAGATAAACTTAATCTCTCTAAAATGTTCCATCAGTGGCTAAGAGGACCCTGTCCATTTCTAGTCTGGTAGATGACAGATGGCAACAGTTCATTATGGACCAAATCACAAGCATATCAAGTGCCCTCAGCTGATTAAGACTTCTAATTACGCTCATCTTGTAAATTATAAGGTTGACAAACTAGTAGAGGCTACTTAGAGCTGATCGCCCAGCAGATGCAAGACTACATCTTTCAATGAGGATAGGCTGAAGGGTGGTATGACAGATCTGAGAGGAAAAAAAAGAGGAACGAGAGGAAAGGATATAAAAAACAAAATGTCCAAGAAAAGAGAGGTAGGGAATATCTCCCAAAATTTCAAAAGGCAACTTACTGAGGAGCATGAGGAAACAGACAGGAGGATCAACCACCCTGAGGGCCAGGGAATCTCAGTGAGGGCAATTCTGATTAGAAAATCACTGGTGTTTGGCTGGAGAGGGGGGATGGGGAATGGGGGAAACATTGTGGGAGAGGGAGTAACCAGGAGGAAGCAGTGAGCAGGATGTAAAGTGACTAAGTAAAAGAAAAAAATTACATTAATTTAAAAAAAAAGAGAGAAAGAAAATCACTGGTGGTCATTAGATTTTATTCTTCCTGCAAAATAGCCAAGGAATTCCACCATGCTCTCAGATGTAAGCAAAGCTATCATGCTGAGCTAAGGCTAAAACAGGCAAAACTACTAATGACAGCAGCACCCAGGGCAGGAGCAGGGAAGTCAGAGAGAACCTGAACAGACAAGGGAGGCTTGTGCTGGCAATCAGAGAGCCAATTCCAGACGCTCCCGACTCTCCACAGCAGTGATTCCCTGAGTGTCCTCCTGCTGACAACAGTGTTATGATTTATTCATTGTCACACTGGACAACAACAAGCAGGTCACTGGGGCCAGGAGACGGGACTGAATGGCATAAAGAGACACTGAGAACATTCGGTGTCAGCAGGACAAGGAATTCACCATGCTATCAGATGTATTCCCAGGATCTCTAATACCCCCCAGGCATGTGGTAGACACTCAGTAAATATTGCTAAAGGAATGAATAGTTCTCTTGGTACATCTTTGACTTACCAACCAAAAGGAAGGAAAATAAGCAAAGCAGTGGGTAGGGCTGGGGGGATGGTTTAGACATACCTGGGACAACAGCATGAGGATCTGAATTTGAATCTGAGGACCAGAAGATCCCTGCATCACTGACTAGAGAGTCGAACTGAATGGTTAGCTCCAGGTTTAGTGGACAGAACAAGAACTGAGGTGAAGAAGTCATAGAGAAAGACACCTAATGCTGCCTTCTGCTGTCTACAGTCACTGGCTTACTTAGACTCACTCCCACTGTACTGGCTGGTTTTGTGTGTCAACATGACACAAGCTGGAGTTATCAAAGGGAAAGAAGCCTTCCTTGAGGAAATGCCTCCATGAGATCCAGCTGTAAGGCATTTTCCCAATTAGTGATCAAGGTGGAAGGACCCATTGTGGGTGGTGCCATCCCTGGGCAGATAGTCCTGGGTTCTATAAGAAAACAAGCTGAGCAAGCCAGGGGAAGCAAGCCAGTAAGCAGCATTGCTCCATGGCTTCTGTATCCACTACTCCCTCCAAGTTCCTACCCTGTGTGAGTTCCTGTCCTGACTTCCTTCGGTGATGAACAGCAATGTGGAAGTCTAAGCTGAATAAACCCTTTCCTCCTCAACTTGCTTCTTGGTCATGATGTTTTGTGCAGGAATAGAAAGCCTGACTAAGATAACCCCCGACAACCTGCCCTCCAACTAAACACATGCACACAATACACACGCACACAAATTCAACACATGTGCATACACACACACACACACACACACACACACCTTGGGCTGGTCCCTGCTACACAGAGAAGCTAGTAATCTATAAGCCAGAAATTTCAGGAGCGCTCTACTTGAAGAAGTTAAGTGTGCTTCATGTTTATGTTCTGCTAAAATAAGCAACAAGTTTAACTGAAGAGGGACATCTATGCCTCTGCTGGCCTTCCATCTCCAAAACCATGGTGACACCTCAGAAGATTCTAGCTCCCAACCAAGAAACAATAACAAAAAACACCACGCTCTGCTCAAGGGCTGTAGTACTTTCCTGTCCTTTATGCTAAAAACAGAAAGTGACATCCCAGATGTAGATCCCCATACAATGTATCCCTGTAAAGTGTCCCTGTATCTTTTTATGAAGCAAATGTGTTTTATTTATTGATGGTCACAACACTGGCTGGGGAAAGTAGCAGCTGGCAAGCAATTTATTAAAACCATAACACTTGTCCATAACATAACTTCTGTTCTCAATAGAAAGAGTACTGAGTTATTTACTTACACAGAATTTTCTAGCAGTGATATTTATGACCACTAAAAGAAGTTTTGCGTTTTAAAAAATGTCTGCCCAATCCAGGGGCTTCTTCAGTTCAAGGCTGGATTACTATATCTACATGAACACTACAGAACTTTAATTGCGGGAGGATCTGGGTATTGCTCTGTAGTTAAGTACACTGAGAAAAAAAGTAACATATTTTTCTATGCCCTTTCATGCATTTCAACTTTACCCATCTAATTTGGACTTGGGAAGCTAATTAAATTATTGCTGTGCTCCACAGGCCTGAAAGCAATTACTTATACTTCAACTTTTTATGTGAAAATTAAAAAGACAAATTCTAATATTGCCTAAACATCTACTCCCTTGGTGACGGAATCAGTGAACTGGTGTGTGACTCTATTAAGCAGACTGGGATTTTAGGATGGGAAGTATAATAGTGGGTACAAAGAAGAACTGTATGCATTTAATTGTGATGTAAGTTTCCTAAAGGAAAAGAAAATCTTATTTCTACTCAATATACAGAAGTACTAATGAGGACAGAGGTAGATTCAAAACTCTAGAGGTTACAAGCACCAAGTATACTGACACAAATCTTGGCGCCTAACTTACACAGACTTATGAACTGAACATCCTCAATTTCCCTCTCTGGAAAATGGCAGTAGAAAACACTGTTATTTCAGAGTTCTCTCATGGAATTGCTCTGGAGCTTCTTAGGCTAGATCCTGGCCCGGTACCGGCATCTAATAAGTCCTGGCTGGCTATGAGGATCTATGTAACATCTCTCATCAATCACATGCTTGTCCTCTATGGGTAGTTATGGTGATAATAGGAACCTATCAATTCTAGAAAACCTCATTCTCTGTTACTCAGCCTAAATGAGGGGAAGGCTTTCCTCAAGAGACTCCAGTTGTAAAGAGACACAGTCCATTCCCCTCTCTTGTGAGAAAAGAAAACCAGCAGAGAAGAAGCCAGGAAGGCCAGCCTCCTGGGTGGCACTTCCACTGCTGCCGCCAGCTGCATCCCTGCTCCTCTTGTGGCCCTGTTATGGGGCCCAGGGCCTAAGAGTGGGAAGCAAGGAAGCCTGTGAGGAGCATGTGGTCCCACCGCTCACAATGAAGAGATTTGAATCGATAAATCTGTTACTCGCAAAACAAACAAACAAAAAGCCTCAAGGGGGGAACCACCTGCCAGTTTAATAGCCTAATTATTTCTGTTAGGTAAGGTGTAATTTGGCCCCATTTTATTGGCTACAAGGAAACAATGGAACCCTAAGTTACTTGGAGAAGCCATACAATAGGACCTTCTATTAAACTATATGACAATTCCATACTGTCACTCATTTAATGGTCATAAAAATTTCGATCTGCACAAGTTTGTCATTGCTGCCATAATATGAGCTGACATGGAATTACAATGTGATTTAAATTCTGAAATATGTCTTTAGTTCTCCAAAAGGATAATCACCCTTCAGCCTACCACACCAAGCCCAGTAGTGTACTCCTGTCAGATACAATGTTTGTCTTAGGGTTTCTATTCCTGTGATAAAACACCCTACACATAAACAACTTAGGAAGAAGGATTTCTTTCAGTGTACAACTCTAAAGTCACACTTCATTGTTCAAGGAAGTCAGGGTAGGAACCCATTCAGGGAAGGAACCTGAAGGTAAGAGCTGATGGAGAGGCCTTGAAGGAATACTGTTTACTAGCTTGGACCTCATGGTTTGGTCAACCTTCTTTCTAGGTGCTCCAGGTCCAGCAGCCCAGGGGTGGAACCATCCACAGTGATCTAGGCCTTGTCCTACTAATTATCAGTCAGCACCAATATCATACAATATAGGAGTCCCATAAGAGAGAAACACTGCTGGTATTTGGTCTTCTGAAACATTTTATTGTTGTGTTTGGTATTTCAAAGAATACAGCATTACTCTGAGATACAACAAATGTTGTTAGTACACATAGCTAGCTGTCAGAGATCCAAGGAGGAAACACTGATCTGAAAAACTGATAGTAACCATTGACCCCCTGGTCCAGAAACAGTGAACTAATTATGAGCATAGCACTAACATATACCTGACATATTACTAAGTATACGTACATAAACACATTACATTAAGAACTATATTTTTCTATGACTATTTGTGAATGTTATTGAACTGAAACAAAGGTGACTAGCCTAGGATAAAACAAGCCATTCTCAGAAGAGGACACTGTCTGTCGTCACAGTAACAGGAAGACTTTAGCCAGAATTATTTTTAAAGCTGATTTGTGGGAAAATTAATGAACAAAAAGCATACTGTCATATGATACATTAGTAATTATTATTGGTGGTGACGGGCAGTTGGGAAGATGCCATATTCACTGGCTATCTCTGGAGAACGTGGATTGGGGAGGCAGAGTCTGCCCCTGGCTGTGAATCTCACCGTGCACAGATCTTTGACACAGGATGGCAACTCAGATGCAGCTCAGAGAACAGCAAGGGAAGTTGGCAGCACAAAGAAGAGCCAAGAAATATATGTGTGCAAGGCTAAGAGGTTCTTGACAAGGAGTCAAGAAGGAGCTAGGAGGTCAGCGGCCAGAGGGGTCCACATGAGCAGAGATGGAGGAGGTGAAATTACAGGGACAGGCCCAAAGCCAGCGGAAACCCAGGGGTGACGGAAGGGCAATAAACACAAGCTTAATGCTGCTTCTGCATCTTCCCTTGATTATCTCAATGACCTTGGTCGGCCAGGCAAGATGCTCTTGGCCCTAGCAATTTTTTTTAAATGATAAATGGTACCTTTATAATCTGTCTAGCACATTCATCTGGTTCAAAGAGTGAATACAAAAGCAGTTTAAAAAATAGGAAAAACAACACAAATGGTAGGAACTGTATATCCTATTATAAACTGGATGATAATGATCAACTAAAAGCAATTTGCATTGAAAAGAAAAATGTGTCGATAGGATAGATTAAATGACATTACTCCTATGCCATTCAGACAGAACACTGAACACAAAGCTCTCTAAATCTCCTACAGTTACTAACATAACTTTAGTTCCACTAAAGGATCGTATTTACTTGAATCACTTCTAAACATTGTAGGTTGTTCTGGTAGCTGAGTTTTCCACATGATTACATGATACCCATTTAACTCAATTTCTTTATGGTTCTCACTTTTGGAAGGAAGTTTATTAAAATACAGTAAGACTTCTTACTCTTTCTGCCATCGGAAATAAACAACATAGCTTCAGTTTTTACAGAGTCTTATCTAGTGTCTGTATTGTTGAATTTCTCCTCATCGCTGTCATCTGGCTGTGGTCATTCCTGTCAACCTTGGTCTTGCATTGTTACTTCTACCTAGTTACTTGCTTGCAATTCACAGGACATGGAGTTCAAGTTCTCACAACCTGTCTGAATCGTGAGTCTGCATCTCTGAAAAAGTACCTGATAACTCTGCCCAAGCCCAGAGTGGGGTCTCTACGTCCTGCTTATTGTATCCACTGTACATGTTCAAGTCACTTCTTCAGATTCTCAATAGACAGGAAGTCAGTGGGGCCCCAGGGAGGGCCAAGCACCTGGCCCAGCCTTTGGTGGCATGGTTTCATGAGAAGATGCTAGAGGATCACACAAGAAATCTCTGTCAACAAAGTATTTAAGAAGTCACTGAGCTTGGGAGGGAGTTTGGTGGAGCAAGTAGGTGCTGTGCCAGTGTAAGAGGAGAGAGCTGGAAAACAGAGTAGAGGGATCATGAGTGGAAAAGGTGAACAGTAAGACAAGGCAGGCCATTGCTGCAGAAAGCATAAGTCTGGTGTCCAGTGGATGACACAGAGCATGGAACACAGAGTATGTGGCATGAGACAGGGTCAGATAGAACATGGATATCAGGTCTTTGCTCGACCTTCTAAGGCAGGAGAAGCCCAGATCCCATTCAAAAGAAATGGGAATTCTGGTCTTTAGACAGATCATTTGGGTCACAGGCTGATGGGTTCAGTAAGTAACATATGTGCCATGCAAGCACGATGACTTGAACCTAATCTCCAGAATGTCCATGTAAAAAGCCAGCTGTAGTGTTACATGCCTGTAATCTCAGGAAGGCAGAGACATATGGATATCTGGCTCTCGATGGCTAGGCAGCACAGCTGGATTGACAGATATAGGTAAACATGAGAGACCCTGTCTTAAGAGGAGATAAAGCATGGCTAAAAAAAGATACCCGACGTTAACTTCCCTCTGCATACACTCACATGCATGTGCACCCCACACGATAATGCTGGGTGATACTGCTTTTGAAACATTCGAAAATACATGCAACATTAATTGTTAATAAAGTTGATAACAGAAAAATGAAATGAGGAGAGTGGAGCTTGCAAGAGAAAAAGACATTTGAAAGAAAAACGATGGAGAACCATTTTCTAGAATTAAAAAGAGATGGATCCATCTTTGTACCCTAGGGGCATAATGCACCGGGAGTATTCAAAAACTGTTTATTAAATAGAACTAAAAGCCATAGATGGATTAGGCTAGCACTAATGCCTCCAACACAGAGCACTTTACTATTACTCAGGATGACTAATGCTCAAACAGTCTCTGTTTCTGATAGTGGTTGTACATAAGTCACAGTAAACAACAAAAAAAAAGGATAAAAGCTATTATGGATAATTTCCCTCCATTTACTTTTAACAGCAGGTAAAATGGGCTACCATTACAGAAAATAATATCAAGGAAAGATATGGTTGGAAAATGCTTCCTGGAAAAACCAAAAAAAAAAAAAAAACTCATAAAGTTAAACTGATGTAACAGTTTTCTCTTGCCAGTCCCCGGATGTCTCCTGGCTGGAAATGGGAACTGAGCAAAATCCTGAGTCTAAGAGCAAAGGAGAGAAGCTACAAAAGTGTCCTTTAAAGTTTTAAATGGCTGTCCTCTCACCTAACTATCTCCTCCCTCATTTTAAGGGTACGCTTGGGGGACAGCAGTCTCCACTCTGACACTCAAACTCCTGACCTTCCTTGTGTACAACCAAGACTCTGGGCAAACACTGGGTAATGAAGGTAGTGGTGTTTGCTTTCTTTCTTACCTTTTTGTGTTTAGGCTTCATCTGCAACTAACCTAAATCCTTTTTATGGAATGTGTCTTAGGGGTCTTACCCATCCCCAGCCATAGTCTGCTGATACATTCATTCATTCATTCATTCATTCATTCATTCACAATGTAAGAGGCAGCGATCACATACCAGACACTATAAAATATATCAGCGAAGGAGATGGATAGTGGGAAGAGTGTGTGCTACAGAAGCAAGGACCTGAGTTCAGATCCCAGCACTGCATTAAGAAGCTGGGCATGGTTCTGTACAGATATAATCAGAGTGCACATGCTTGTGGAAGTAAAGACGAGTGACCCCCAAGTTTGCTGGCAGGTCAGTCTAGCCAAGTGATAGAGATCATTTATAGTAGGAAACTAAAATACAAGGTAAAAAAGGATTGAGGAAATTGTGCCATGTTCACTCGTGTCTTCCACATACACATGGACGCACATATGAATGCACATGTGCACATGTGGCAACAACACTGGGAAGAACTAAGGACATGACAATTGAATAAAGACCCAAGGTGGGGGGGGGGAGTAGGAAAAGGGATAGAAGCAGAGAGGAAGGGGAGGGTGGGAAGAGAATGAGTGGGAAGGTAGTGGTGGTAGGAATAGGCACAGGGATCTGGGAAAGGAGCAGGAATGTTCCAGAAACAGGGAAGAGACACACAAAGGTTTTGAGATTGGAACAATCCTAGATGTTCAGGAAATAGCAATGTAGCCAGGATGGCAGACATAAGACTGCGAATGGGAACAACTGAGAGGCCAGGGTGGAGATAAAGAGTGCCAGCAACAAGCCTTCCCAGGGAGTCTCTCATGATGTCAGCTGGCTCACACTTTCATTTCTTCATTATTATTATTCAGTTGCTGCAGGAAGAAAAGATCTTAAAAGGGGAGCAGGGGAGGGAGCCAAGCTGAAGGGACAGTCAGTCATCCAGTGGGAGGGGATATTGGTTTGGAAGAAGATTCGGTGGTAAAGGCTTCTGGTGTCGTTTCCGTGTAGCAATGAGGGGACTTGCTCAAGGACTGGATGTGGTGATGAAAACAAAGAATTCCAGAGAAGTTCCAAGAATTCCTGGCTAAACAACCTGGAGGACAGAATGTCTAAGGTAAGGCTCAGGAGCTGTAAGGAAAGAGGATGCAGGGAGCAGAAGGCTACTGATCGCTACAGGACATGAGCTCCATAACTTGCTCTAAGTAGTTGGAGTCCGGTTTCACTTCATCTGAAAAGTCAATACTCCATCATCACCCATCCTTACTCTCACCCTCAGCTTCCGCAAGCTCAGATCTGCTCTAGAGACTCAGATTTGAAGGATCTGAGGAGATGAAGTCTTCCAACGAACTTTCTATAATTTGGTTCATTTAAAATTTGGTGGTAAATGATTATTAACTAAACAGTTAATAAACACGTTCCTGGAGGAGACTGTAGGCAAAGGCAGAATAACAAATAAAGCTAGTTCTTTATCTCACACCTTATGTAGGCTTCTTTATGAATCAAACCCAGTGCCTCATACATACAAAGTACTGCTAAAATGGGAACACTCAACTCAGGGTATAGAAAGGAACTTTAGCATCTGAAGAAAAGAGGGCACAGAGCATCTGGGAGCAGTGAAGAGGGTAGAGCTGGAACCCCGACATGTAGTTTCCCTCTGGGGCCCTAGGTGGATCTAGGCTGTTTCATCTCTATGGACCCACTCAAACACTGTACCTAAAGGACATCAGAACTCTCTAAAACATTCTTGGGCAAAGAATCCTTAAGGAAACAGACAAAATAAGAGCATATGGCGTAACCATGACAACACAGTTCCACAATCACTCCATCACTCAAGCACAAACTAGAACCAAAGCAATAGTGAGAAGAAATATTAAAGAGGCTCTAAGAGTACCTAGGAGAGCTTTGATTACAGTTCAAATATCGTGCTAGATCCAAGAGCTTCTCCTGTATGTAATGGAACATCAGAGAAGTTCCATCGGAAGAAGAACAGGAACTTTCTCTGATAGTCGCTCATCATTCAGAGCAGACTAAAGTAGAGGACAGATAATGCAGGAGCAATATTACATTGCAAATATAGGATGGAACAATACAGGGAGGCAAACGCTAAGGAAAGTAAGGACTGCGGCTGGACACGGTGGTGCAGCTTTCTGGAGGCAGAGGGAGTGTATCTTTGTGAGTTCAAAGGCAGCCTGTCTGCAGTGCATTCTAGTACAACCAGAGCTCTAGGATGAGAGACCTCAACTCATAAATGGAAAACAGAAAAGCAGCAGCTGTTTCTGCCTAAAAAGTATCCCAAGACCACACATAACAAGCTGAGAACCCAGATTTAATAGCAGTACGCAGGCATTGCACACACATGTGCATGCTCTGGGTGTGTAAGATATACATATGTAACAAGAAACACTCATCTGTTATTAGCAAAGAACAGCAGAGGTTTAAGTCTCTCAGGTGATTTTGCATTGCATTTGCATATAGCCTCCTAAGTACAGCCTTCGGTATACTTTAAATCATGTCTCGGTTACTTAAAACACTGAATAAAATACAGACGATGCTGGGTAAGCAGCTGTCCCACAGTAGCTTTTACGCAATAACAATAAGAGAAAATGTGTGTAGATGCTTAATACAAATGCAAATTACTTCCTTAATAATTTCAATCCATGTTAGTTGGATCCACAGATATAGGGCCCAGTGAAGCAAAGAGCCAAGAAGTTCTTCTTGACCTTCAGAAGAGTTTACTTTTCAAAGACAGAAATAATAATTGGGAGTGATTTAGTTTGACCAGCGCTGGGAGACTCCATGGGACTTGGGTTCCCAGTTGGCTACTTCCACAGACAGTGTGGAAGCAAGAGCAAAAAATAAAGTTAATGGTGGAAAAGACACTGACTGCTCTCTATGTGGGATGGGGTGGGGAAGGGAGGTTACTTATACAATCATAGTTCCAGCTTCAGTGAGGGGAGGGGTTCCCACTGCATCCCCTGACAAGAAGTCACTCCTAGATAGTTAGGCACTCTGACTACCTGCTCTCCCAGGTAAAGTGAATGGTGGAAAAACAATTTGAACAACATGCTTTTTGAAGATTTATTTACTTTTACACGACATGTATGGGTATTTTGCCTGCATATTATGTGTGCATATCATGTGTGTACACAGTGTCCTTGAAGGCCAGAATAGGGCATCAGATCCCCTGGGACTGGAGTGAGAGATGGGTGTGACCTACCATGTAGATGCTGAGATTCGAACCCAGGTCCTCTGATAGAGCACCCAGTGCCCTTAAGTGCTGAGCCATGTCCCCAGTTCTATAAGTTTGTTTGTTTTTAAATATACCATAAAACTTTTATTAGCAACACTACAAAATTTAATAATGATATGTTGGCCCCAAGATAACATGCTAAATTTTTTCTTAAATTTACTATGGGAAGAATTGTTATTTCCTAAAAAAGAAGTTAATTCGTGCTTCATTTTAAGCTAAATATCTGGATGCAACAGGTTGTTATTTGTACATGCTTGATGCTTCAAGAAAAAGGCTGCTTGTTTGGTTGGTTTTGTTGTTGTTTTGTTTGTCCCCTGGAACATGAGTTTCTTATGACATAGAAATGAACCATACTCACCTGTCTTTGATTGTGGGTTTCTTCTTGGTTCTTCGGGGGCCTCTATTGGCTGATCAGCCAGAAAAACTCGAGCTTGATCTACGGCGTTGAGCACAGAATATTCTTTCTCCTTTAGCTCACGTCTCAGCACCTTCGAAAAAGGAAACAGAGGTGGAGTGTATGAGTACCCTAACACATCTACAGCAGATAAAGGCGTGCATTTTAGCTCGACCACTTCTGACTGAAGCTGCAGAGGGCGTGGCTTAAGCCAACATTCAGACAAGCTACAAGTGAAAATGTGTTATGTGTAGAGACAATAGAAAGTGTGAATAAAAGCCAAAGGATTAAAAAACATCTCTGAAAATGTTGTCTTTGTTGAATGAAAGAAGAAAAAGACAAAGGACGAGAGGGCACTTTAAGATATTCATCCACAGGTGTTCACTACATTGTATCTGAATTTACCAAATGTGAACTTGGAGAATTCCCACTGTGTGGAGTTGCTAAAACATAATAGCCTGCTCAAAGACACTTCTTCCTTAAGACTGACAAGAAACATTGCATCCAATGATGCAGCAGAAGGTAATTTCACACGTGGTAATGAGGGCCTCAGAAGTGTTTTATGTTCTTTAGAATACATTGAGAAAAAAAATTAAGAGATAAGCACAAATTAAAGTATGTGAAATCAAAACTAAACCAAAGAGAACACATAAAAGACAGTCTCCAATTATCTTAAAATACAATGCGTCCATCTCTCACGCTGAGGGAATTGCTGTTTTTCTCTGGTGAGCTTTTCATGCAAATCTGGGACTCTCAGAAGAGCTTGTCTCTAGCACATTTATTCTTTTAAGTAGAGATGAACTTTCACCTCTGCTCCTATAAAATGTTTGGTGATTAAGACTCTAATTGACAAGGGTTTAAAGACAGCCATTCTCACTCAGGGATAAGACACCAACGTGTAAATATGTCTCGTGTACTATTTTAATCCTAAAGCAAATCTAAATCAAAGGCAGTAGCTAAGGCTCCAGAAGTAGACAGAGGTAGAGGCACAAGCGTGTGTGTGTGCCTTTGTACATTGGACATCTAATGGATGATGGGAAAGCTGATGAAGAGCCAGGCAACTGGGTTAGCATTCGACTACAAATTTACGTAGTGTTCTTAACAATACTGTTGGGCCTTCTAGATCCTTAAAAACCAAATCTGATTATCAGAGAGTCTCCCATAGTTTACTTGCTTTTCTCAACACATTAATCTACAACCTGCCATGGAGGGGGTGGGGGAGAGGGTCACCTTGCATTGAATTCTTGTTAGGGAATGTCTGGTGAACGGACTTGATAAGCCAGAGACAGAAGTCATGGGCAGGTAGAAACCACCCTTGGTAAATAAAGTGCTGGGGCTCTGACCCTGATGCCATATCTCTCCCCGCTATCCTAGAGAACCACATGCAGTATATATCTGTTCGTACGCTCTTTTGACAGTTTAATTTTGTTATTCAATTTGTCCTATTTCAATTTTATTTAATTGCATTCACAAAGAGATTTGACTTTCAACTGTATTACACATACAATTGCCACACCTTTTACCTCTCCATTAGACATAAAAGAAAGCCTGTCTTTTCCTAAGCACCTGGAGTGCATTAATGATAAGGTAATTAGAGTCCAATGAGTTGTTTTGGATACAAAGTAGCATCCAGTTTCTGGGATCACAGTCTCATTTGGGAACCACTTGAATGAATATAAGATAATCTAATTGGAATTTTTCTAGGTTAATGACTTTATATTTTTACTGAAAACAACCCTCTTTCCAAACAACAAGCTTTGGTAAGGTTGTGAGGAAGAGGACCCTCACACACTGCTGGGGGGTGGTAGAATCATTTGAGGCTTTAGTTTGGTGGTTCCTCAAATGTTAAACACAGGGTTTATCCTGTATCCTAGATATCCCAAAATATACTCAGATATACCCAGAAATAAAACATCTGTACAGATAAAAGCAGGCAAATGTTCGTAATAGCATGATAGCCAGACCGAGTGATCAACCAAACACAAATCTACTGATCAGTAGATAAGCAAAATTCGACAGAGCTGCATGACAGATCTTAGCAAGGAAAATGAGTCACAGACCAATGCAGGCTACCACTGGATAAAACTACCAAATGTTCTCAGTGAAATGATTCAGACGAAAGCCTGTGGTGCGAGATTCCATTACCACAGACAGGTCTATAGAGAGAGAAGTAGTAGATCCCTGGGTGCCTAGGGTTGGAGGCCTGAGTGGATGGAGGTAGACAAGGTTCTTTTTCATGTGAACAAACTCCATTACATCGAGTAATAAATGCAAACCAAGACGTAAATGGCTTTTGTACTTCTCTTCCCGAGAATGTTGGCCAGCTTAGTGCATGGCAGTGGAGAAATTCTGGGTGCTGGAGTCGGATAGAACACTCTTTTTGCTTTACTTACAACTTGAACATTTTAGATCAGCTTGAAAGCACTCAGTCACACAAGTGCTTAATCAAAGAAACCCTATCAGGCAGGTGCCACACAGGATAGCCATGCAGTAAGCGTCTAAGTCAATCACTGGAGGCCTTCCGCACTGGGGGCCTGAGTCCTGAGACCTTATGAAGGGGAACGAGTCAATGTAGATGACGTGAATGATAAACATATCCACAGGAAGATGTGGGGGAAACACTGGTACTCAAGGACAAGCAATAGTTTGCTACAAGGAAACTTCACAGGCACCTTTTAAATGAAAGCTTTTAAAAAAATGGAGGGAAGAAAAAGACCCAGGTCATTCCTACCCACATAAAATGCTCATCATAATTAACTGCAAAATATTTACCCAACTTTTTTTTTTAATTTTTATTTTTTATTTATTTTTTGAAATTTTATACAATATATATTTTTTTTATTATTAATTTCTTTTTTTTTGAACATGAAATGCTTTTTTATAGCATGTTTTACAAGGGGAGGGGGTAAGAGGGTCCAGGTGGTGGAAAAGTACAAAATCTTCTTGGCCTGTGCCTTGAAACATGTCATGGTCTATATGGTACACTGCCTTGAATTATGATCTACCTGCAGTTCTTCAGAAGATATGGTACACTGCTTGAGTTATGGTCTCCCTGCTATTCTTAAGAAGACATGGTACTCTGCTTTGAGTCTAT
>NW_021604767.1:145489-190146 GCF_004785775.1 Grammomys surdaster
GCACTCCTTTTCGGCTGCATTGGGTGGGCCCCTGGGAAGTGGACCTACAATAATCCCGTCATTGGGCTAACTCACAGCCATCCTAGTCTCTTGTCAATGTTCAAGTTACCAACCATTTGTCAGTTTGGGGTGTAATATTGTCATAAAGGAAGGCTCCCCAATGTTAGCGGCCATATCAAGGGTGGCCTTGGTTTAGGAAAAAGCCAATTTTTACCCCAACTTTTGAGAGTTTCAGAGTTTAGTGAGCCACGACAGGGAATACAAAACAAAAGAAGCCCGCAGTTACTATTTGGTGGGGGTGGGGAGGGACATTCTCTCAACAGGAGAGATGAGCAGAAACCTCCCATCTCATAGAAAGATGGGAGACCTTGTGAACTATCAAAGGCTAGGCTCTGACACTGTGTTCTGCTAGTCACGCCCTCCAGAGCCAGCCCTCAGGAGTGAATGAGGTGAGGCCTCTTTTTAAGTTCTCCATGGTGCTCTAGCTTGCTGCATAGCCATTTCCAATTTCCTTCCACACATCGTAGACGATGGCCAAACTCTATGCGTTTGCTTTGAGGCACCTGGCTGTTTCCAGTTCCCTGGTGCAGCCTCATGTGGTGGCTCACAGCACTCAGCAGCTGGAGGTATGGGAGAACTGTGCACATTCAGTGGGATAGATGCTTCCAGCATTGAGGACAGGGCATGGTTTACAAGCTTGGCTTTGTAAAATATCTACCCACCCCACATGGCATGGATAGAGCACGCAGGCTAGTCAGCCCATCAAGGCTTCGGCAACAGCAAGGCCAAAGCCAAGGCTACACACTTTGTTCCATTATTCTGAAGGGAATGAAATGCTAAATTTGGGAATCAATGATGCTCATTCAGTTCTGTAAATAGACCAAAAGCTGAACCATACTCTTAATGGGGTGAACTTAATGATATGCAAATATCTTATTCTTAAATTAATAACATCAAAAAATACTGTAGGTCATGTTTCTTGTTTCTTTATAACATACATATATATATATATATCTATATATATATGTTAATATATATGAATACATATCACATGTATAACGTGTGTGTGTGAGAGTTTATTTCCAGGATTGAACATATTTAGTCATACAATGGATCCTCTAACTCATTCTGGAACACTCTCTACCTTGCAACTCTGTGTGTCTATGTCCCTGTCCCCTGGATTAACTGGCTAATAAGAATGGAGAACTATACTCCATCACTGGATGTCAGGAACAACTATACCAGTTTAAGAGGAAGGCAAAATCCATTATTCTAACAATATTGTACATACACAAACAAAAGGAGACCAATGGATTGGGATTGGTAACATCCATTACAGCTGTTCCAAGAAAGCATTTCACAGGCTGTGAGGCACATCCAAGAGGGTACTGCTTAGTGACAGGTGAAATTTTGCCGAGTGAGGAAGGATCAGGGATGTTCCTCTTGTGACAATGTTTTAGAATCTGAGTCTTTGTGTTTACCAAGAGAAATACCTGATAAACTCGTGCTTCCTTTTCTTGCAGACACCTGGTGAGTTTGCCACCCAAAGCTCAACCACTAAGCTGGAGGCACACTCATGTAGCAGCTTGATGATGCCTATGACACATTCCATTGGTACAATCACCACTCATGTTGAGACCGATTGGTAGTGCAGTAGTGTTGGAACATGAGGATTTAAGAGGGGATGATGTCTTTCTTGCGAGACTGGACAAGTTCTCCCAGGAACTGATAAATCCTCATAAGGTCCAATTACTGCACAGCAGGTTACAGCGTCTGTCCTGTCCCTTGCTGTCACAGGCAGCCACTGCCTTCTGCTATCAGGATGCATAGAGTATGAGGACCTCACTAGATATAGCTCTGCCTCTAGAGCTATGAGAAAAGTGAACTACTTTTCCTTATATATTGTTCAGCCTCAAGTACTCTTCTACAGCAAAAGTAAATGAATGAATACACCCTTCTAGTAAATAAGTGCCCTAAATAATCTCCAGGATAAAACTATGTAAAGGGAAGTTCTAGCTTCCAGGTAGTAGACAAGACTCAGTTGGAACAAGGAAGAAGAAAAAGCCAAAATAAATCAAGATAACGTCACAAAGGAAATCAGAAACTGGACTTTAATGCCTGAATGTTCTAAAATGTTTACTAGACCTCATATGCTCAAAAGTCAACAATAGCAAAGGAAGAGAGGATACAAAAATTATTTTGTGTCCATAAAAAATAAAATCTGCTTAGCTGGATACAGTAGTCTCAGCTCTCAAGACACTAAGGCAGGAACACTACAAGCTCCAGGACAGCATAGGTTACCATGAAAACCCGTCTTGTGTAGAGATGTTTTACTGTCTGCCAAGGTATAGTGCTAGCAAAGTACCATAGAGTTGTCCACCCAAATAAGACAGTTAAAATATACATTAATCTCATACTGAATATACAGAAAAGGGCTAGACATAGTCACAGATCATGTGACACAATCTAAAGAGGGAGAAGAACAGCAGAACATGATAATTGCTACCCAGACTGAGAAGCACAAGCAGGACACCAAGAGCCCTTCTAAGCAGAAACACATAATGCAGGAAGGAAGGATGGGCAAGTTCTCAAAAACAGGAGTGTCTTAAAAGCATGTGCATTTCTCTCCCTCTCTCTGCATTTTATGTTATGTGTGGTGAGTATATATGTGTGTGTATGAACATATGTGTGTGTGTATGCTTGTATGTGTATAGATGCAAGTGTATCAGGATACGTGTGGTATGTGCATAAGCATGCCTATAGAGGCTCCAGATTGAAGTGAGGAATCACTCCTGATCACCCCACCACTCTTCCACCTTATTCAGTGGGGCAACAGCAATCTCTCAGTTAAACACTGTGCCTCTATGACTAGCCTGCCTACCCTGGGGGTCCCCTCTCTCTTCTTTCCAAGGTTGATGTTATACAGGGCCAGCCACACCTACCTGGCATTTACTTGAGATGTGGGGATCCAAATGCCAGGCTTGCCAGGCAAACGCTTTAACTACAGAGGCATTTATGGTTGAACTTTTCACATGAACTATAGGTCTAAAAACACATGAATGAACTCAAAGTTCAGACAGAGTAATTGAGAGTATAGCCATCTAGTCTCTCATGTTGGAATCTGTTTCATGCCTTTCCAGTATTTACTGAACCAGAGCCTTGGATGAAAGCCTGAACATAAGTATCTGAATTTTACTCCTATCAGAGTATCTAAGAGCTTCAACATCCCTCTTAAAAGACCCACCCCTTCGTCCATCTAACCTCCCTGAACATTTAAACAGAAAGGAAGGCTCTGATAGCTGCTGCTATTTCCCAGAGTGCCAGGCAGCAGGAAAAATTGCTGTGGACCCAACTCTAAGCACCTGCAGAGATTCTTCATTGTGGCTTACTGTTTAGGGAACGTTTCTTTCCACCTGCTAGAACTTAGTGGACAGGGCAGGGATTGGAGGGTAGGGTGGTTTAAGAAGTGGCTGGCTTGGCGAAGGTCAGAAACTACCACCTGTTAATCACAGATCTTCATTTTCAGCCTAGGCAAAGCATCAGGTTGGTATAATGTAAAAGTTGGTCCTAAGCAAACAGTATTATCAGTTCTTCTCAGCTACAGCGACATGGAGAGCCTGCAAGTCTCTCCCTAAGAAAACAGGCTCAGGGAGGAGACAGAGAGTGGTGAAGAAGCTCTGTTCTCCCTTTCTGTCCTGAATGTGGGACCCATCATACTGGGCTGACACAGGGGCAAGCAGCTTTCTTTCCTCATGCATTTCCCACTGTGATCCTGTCCCCTCACCATATGCCTAAAAATATTAGAGCCAGGACTGAGTCCTTTTATATTATGAACCATAGAGCAAAACTTTCTACCATTTTAAAGTGATCATCTCAAGTATTTTGTTACAGCAGGGAAAATTCACTAACACACCAATTCCCCCTTAACAGGAAAAAGTGACGTTATTATGTCTTTGGATGTTCAAGTGATTTAGTTAGGAAGATTATGAAATTCTGTGATTCTCCAAGATTAAGCTAAACTATTTGGTACATATAAAACTATGCTGTAATATATTTACATTCTTAGAAGGGAAATAAATTTAGTCGTTTTTGATCTAAATTTTCTCCATACCAGTGAAGAGCTATGGGAACTTGGGAATTGATTAGATCACATCACATGTAATATAAATAGAAACTTTCTCCCCCAGCAAATTCAAGAAACCACAGACAACTTTCTCCCTGCCATTCTAGACATGGCTAAGTCAAACAGATCCCCCAAATTTCGCTTTTATTCTTTCAAACCGAGAGAAGCTTGGGTCCAACCTGTATAATATCTGCAAACTGTTTCTCCCACCGACTGTGGAGTACCAGAGTTTGGGTGATAGCAGTGTGACTTCACCAAACAAGGAACAGAAGTGAGAGAGTCAAGCAGAGAGCACTGAAGCATCAATATTTTCTAGAGGGAAGGAATTGGCTTGATCATTTGGGAAATTCAAGTTGACAATCTATAATGTCATTACCCTGGTCACATGGTATGAAACAAGAATTTCATCTTTGAGGATGGAGTCTAAATAAATGAGCCAGAAAAAAAAAAAAGGCTTGCAAATAAAAAGGTGTCCATTGCAACATTACTTACGTCTTTAAAAATTTGAGAGCAACTTAAATATCCAACACTCGGAAATTATTTAGACCCACAATAGCAGGCCCACACTAGGGATTATTACACAACCTTCAAAGATTATTATAACAGCCACAAGAGCAGAGTGGGAAAATGAGCATGACAGAAACCTAAAGGTGAAAGACAGAGTAAAAATGAGGCCCCCCAGTAAAGCTAAGGAAGGCATGTATGCAAGAAGAAGATAACATCACGTGACCATAGCTGCTAAAGAGCAGTGTTTCTCAACCTGTGGGTCGTGACCCCTCTGGAGAGGTCAAATTGCCTTCTCACAGTGGTCACCTATGACCATTGGAAAACACAAGATATTCACATTATGATTCTCAACAGTAGCAAAATGACACTTATGAGGTAGCAATGAAAATAATTTTCTGGTTGGGGCGGGTGCTTCCACATAAGGAACTGTATGGAAGGGTCACACCATTAGGAAGAATGAGAATCACTGCTCTAGAGGAAGGTAAGACAGTAGTGTTTGCTCGCACTCTTTACAGTGTGCAGGATGGAAGCAGGGGCCTGTGCAAACCTGGCTAGAGTCTAACACTGAGATACAACCCCAGCCGGCTTTCTCTTTTTATTCTGAGGCAAGATCTCACTCAGCTATCCAGTCTGGCCTTAAATTCACTGAGAATTGTACCCCACGCAGGACTTAAACGTGTGATGCTCCAGCTTCAGCTCTGGAGAAGCAGAGGAGGCGAGCTTGAATAACCAAGACCCAGCTGTTCATTATTTCATCACATCTGTAACATATTATCTTCATGATTGAAAATTGTACCTAAAAGAATACTTACTCGAGAGTTCATTAATCATTCAAAATATCATTGGACATAGTTTGTAATGTAAACTTTTAAACTATTTTTCTAATTTTCATTGAGAAATAAAATATATACATCTATCTTACATGATGTTTTATTTTGAAATAAATAAACTGCAGAATGGCTCATCCAGCTAGCTAACATATGTATTATCTCTCTTAGTTCCAACTTTTTACAATAATATTTAAAATATACCCTTTCAACAGTTTTCAAGAATGTAATACATGTTATTAATGATAGTCTTCAGGCTGCACAACAGAATCATGAAAATATTACTAACTTTAAATAACACACTGTTAAGAATTACATACGTATGGGCCAGGAAGATGGCTCAGTGGCCAAGAGGGCTTGCTGCTCTTCCAGATGACCCAAGTTTGCTTCCCAGCATCAGCAATGGATGGCCCATAACTACCTGTAACTCCAGGTCCAAGGTATCAGACAGCTTCTTCTGGCCTCTGGATAGCTGCACTCATATGCAATACACCCACAGACAGACACACATACATACAGAAACAAACACAGAACTAAATATAAATTTATAACCACAGACAGACACACATACATACAGAAACAAACACAGAATTAAATATAAATTTATAACCACAGACACACATACATACACAAACATAGAACTAAAAATAAATCTATAACCACTGATAGGCACACATATATGCCCAAACACAAAACTAAAAATAAATCTAGCTAATAAAAGGAAGTCTGTGTATTAGAAGCCAATGCTTCATTTCACATTTCTATGGCACTATGTACAACTTTTCTACTGTTTTCCTTCAATAATCTCTTCCAGGCTAGATTTACTTATAAAATGAGAAATATGACAATTATTGAATCAGAAAGTCTGTATGTTTAAATTTTTATGTTCACGAGAGATCTTAATATATTTAGTTTTAAAGAATATCTGATTTTTAGTTTTAAAGTATATATTCAAGGGATAAAAGGAGCTATATACACTGGGACAATCTGATAGCATATTCCAGAAGGTAAAATAAATCATATTCCAGAGGCGTCTCAATAACCTTGATTTACCAGCCCACTCCCTCTCATCTCATAAACAGAACTTTCCTGCTCCCCGTCCCCGGAGTTGAACAATTCAGGCAATATTAAGACAGAGAGAAGATAACTTCTTGACTAGAGATGAGGGCACCCACTTAGACTCTCAGCACTGGGAGGCCACTGCAAGGAAAACCACATGTTCAACACCCATGTGAACTGAACTGCAAGACCCTGACATGGAAAGAAAGGAATCCTAACTAATACATGTTAAACTACAGCTGTGCTGATGGGGTTTCTTACACCCCAACTCTTGCATACTATTATCATAAAATTATCTTAAGCTGTTGATGAAAGATCCTTGCTTATATTTCTTTTTTCCCCCCTGTTTATATTTCTAAAGAGAGTATCATTTTTCTTAAAGATTTGGGTACTTAAAGTGGCAAAGAGGCTAAGGTAACAGCTAAATTGGGAGAGGACTTGCATCACATGCACAAGGTCCCCAGTCCAATCCCCCAGCTCAGTATAACCTGAGTATGGTGGCACACTCCTGTAAAAGTACTCAGGAGGTGGAGGCAGGAGAGTCAGAAGTTCAAGGTCACCCTCAGCTACACTGCAAGCTTGATATTCATCTGGCATACATAAATAAGACAGTGTCTAAAAAAATACACACACAGGTGTTTTTTAAATGTGATATTTGTTAACTGAACAAATTAAAAAGATTACAGAGACATAAAGAGATTAATACCCTTAGGTGTATTCCACTCATTTTGCATTCAAAGAGTCTTTACTGAGTATATGGAATTGTGGGTCCACAAAGAATAGAAAACAGTACAGCAGCTACATTGGAAGATGAAAATGCTGGGGTTGCCAGGATTGGAAGGAGCCATTCAGTATCTTGACAAGTAGCAGAGAATTAACTTTGTAGACTCCAAGAAAGAACACTCTAAGACACAGCATGGTTCTGTGATTTAAATCACAGCAAGAGGCCAGGCTGGCTGAGACCAGTGTGGGAGAAGAAAGAGCAGGAGCTGAGATGAGCTGGGTGTGCAAGAGGCATAGGGGACCACACGGGACCCTTGCATGCCTTCCTGAGACTATGTCTATTATTCCGAGTTCAATTTATTAACAGGAACATACTGGCTGCTGTGCTGGGGACCCCAGAGTCAGCTGAATGGTGGCAAGTGGCCAATTTAGATTCTCTATCTTGACAAGAGAACTTAAGACTCCCTAACACACTGAATGAGGAAAATGAGGTTCAAGGTATTATTATTATTATTTTACCTAAGCAACTGAAATCGCATCTCTATCAGGTGAGATGGAGGCATCTGGGTAGAATGTTTTAAAGGTAAACTCTGCAGTGCTTTCAACTTGGCCATAGGTATACAAAATTAGGATTCCTGTAGAGGTGACACATCAGCACATTCAAAAATCTGGGAGTGGCTGGCCTGCAGATGGAGTCTAAACCCAGGACTGCACATAGAGACAATGGCATGACCTGGCTCCTAGTGCTCCCCAAGTTTTACAAGAGGTTTGAAGAATGAATCAGAAAGAGAAGAAGCTTCAGTGAAAGGATTAGAAAATCAGGACAGCAGAGTATCCTAGAGGTCAAGTACAGAGGACCAAGTATGGGCTGAACCCCAAGACTCAGCCAACACCAACATCCAACACTATTGTCATAAGAAGTTATGACAAGAGCCACATGACTCAGTGTGAGGACCATGGCTGACCTGAGGAGGGAGACGTTAGAGTCTTTGTTATTTTTAGTATATTATGGTTTATATATGTTGAAGCATAATATACTTTTTATTTGTTTGTCTATTTGGCTGGCTGGTTTTTGTGTTTCGAGACAGGGTCTTTCTGTGTTGCCCTGGCTGTGCTGAAACTCACTCTGTAGACCAGACTGGCCTCAAATGCAAAGAGCCAATCCACCTGCTCCTGTCTCCCAAAGGCTGGGATTAAAGGTGTGCACCACCAATATGGGGCTTACAAAATTGTTCTTGACGAAAACAGATCTAACTGTAAAACAGCAAATTCCAAGGCAAAATGAAACTACAGGGACACTTATCTGAATATTTAGACATTCACTGTAACAGCAAGGCATTCAACAAAGCATGGCAAGCCCTTCCCATGACCTGGCACTGGGGCGAGCATATGGGTGCTCTAGTAGATGGCTTGGACATGGGGCATCTGAACTGGGGCAGGTTAGAGGCAGTGTTGGCACAGCAGGCTCCTTTGACCTTTGGTTCTGAAAAGAACTTCCTGGTTTACTGGAGAATGGAGATAGTAAAAAATGATACAATCATAAGGAGAATCTACTAGAATATAATTTACTCCCTTCCTCCTCCCAACTTGCTTTCAGAGCTAAATCAGCATGTATGGCTCTAAGTCATTTTGTGTGGTAGCAAAGAAAGCCTGAGAGCTGTTAAAGTTGATAGCACTAATAAAACTCAAAGGGAAAAAAAAAGAGAGAGAAAAATGGGATTATGTTGCATTGGTATGCAGACAAAAAATTCTTTTAATTCTCCTTCATAGTGCACAGTGCCGTAAAAGTTTTGCATAATGTCCCTAAATGATCAGTTAAATGTATAAATGCATTTTAGTTCCACCCCACTGACATCAAAAATAAAGCCAAAATCAGAATACTAAGTATGAATGCTAAGAGCAAGACAGAACTCTCCAACTTGTCACAGTAACAAACCAGTCTTTCCTCTGCATTGTTGAACACAGTCAGACACACACACACATGTGCGCGCACATACACACACACACACACACACACACACACAGTATTAGGCTAAAGCATCCATTTTTCAATGTGTGAGTTGAGCAATTTGGGGATCGAATAACTCTGACAGGGGTCACTTAAGACCATCAGAACATACAAATATTTATGATTCATAAAAGTATCAAAATTACAGCTGTGCAGTAGCAATGAAATAATTTTACAGTTGGCAGGGAGGGTCACCAAGACATAAAGAACTTTTTCAAACTGTCACAGCACTAGAAAGTTGAGACCCGCTGGGCTACACAGGGGAATGCAGTACAGCCCACTGAATGCAGACTACTCTGAGAAACACAACCACTCACAGTAACCTGGACAATATTCTTTGAGGACTTCTTAGTTTACGGACTCTTTACTCCAGGGCTTCTTAAAGCCTTTCTTATCAGCCACAGCACACAGCCATAAATAAGCATCTATGCTTACTGGGTGTGTGCTCATGTCCCTACTACAGGGCTTTTTGACAGTGATTATCTTCTTGTGAAGCTCAATCTTACTGCTAGGCAGTAGGATTTGTGAAACTACAGGACCCTCTAGTGAATGATGTGTGCTGTGTATCTGTTTTAGTTAGGGTTTCCATTGCTGAGAAGAGATACCATGACCAAGGCAACTCATAAGAAACAACATTTAATTGGGGCTGGCTTATAGTTCAGATGTTCAATCCATTATCATCAAGGTGGGAGTATGGCAGCATCCAGGTAGACATAGTGATAAAGAAGGTGCTGAGAGTTCTACATCTTGATCCAAAAGCTGACAGAAGATGACTGACTCTGGACAGACTTAAACATATATCAGAGACCTCAAAGCCCACCCCCACAGTGATACATTTCCTCTAGTAAGGCTACATCTATTCCAATAAGGTCACACCTCCTAATAATAGCCCCACTCCCTGGGCCAAGCATATCTAGACTACCACAGTACCTAATACAGGATGTCAACTATCAGACTCAACATGGAAGCTGAAAGAAGAAAAGAGCTGGTACACAAAGGAAATTGTCACTAAGCAATAAAGATCCTAGAAGTGGTTCATCTGGAAGCAGGTAGCTGGTTTCAAAGAGGCCATTTCGTCCCCAAGAATGGCCACACTCTTTAGTTCATCACCAGACTGACAGATCTTAAGCTGCCCTGTTCCTCTAAACACAGATATTGTGTGAGCCCCAGCTCTTGGAAGTAAGGATTCATCTATCACTCCCAAACTCAGAAGACATGATCACCTATTGCCATGTGAATGATTAACAGGGAGTAGGGATGGCTCCTTTAGAAAGCTGATTCAGGATGCCTGTGGATAACTGGTCTACCAACAGATGGGAGCAGGCAGTGTGTTTCTGAGAAGGAAAGCAATACAGTTGCAAATTTAAGAGGGGTACTTAGAATTTTTCTTTTCAACTTTAAACCATTGGGCTGAAGAGGTAGTACAGTTTATAGAGAGTGCCTTGTACACTCGAGGATGTGAGCTTGGTCTCCAGAATCTACTTTTTAAGAGCTAGGCACAGTAGGGCATATGCCAGTAATCTCAGAACCTAGGAGAAAGGGGGAGCTGCATGGGACCTTGAGGCTCACTGGCCAATCACTCAAGCCAGTGAAAGACTTTGTCTCCAAATAATATAAAAAGAAGAGGGGAGAGGAAAGGGATGGAGGGGAAGGAAGACAGGAAGGGAGGGAGGGAAGACAGGGAGGGAGGGAGGGAACACAGGGAGGGAGGGAGGGAGAGAGAGAGAAGGAAGGAAGGAAGGAAGGAAGGAAGGAAGGAAGGAAGGAAGGAAGGAAGGAAGGACAAAAGGAAGGACTCTCTGAGGATTGATATTCAAAGTTGTACCTAGCCCCCACATGGATGTACATATACAGATGTGCATAATATACACACATGAGATCTCCTCAACCCAATCAAAAAAATAACTAATTTACTACTATAGAAAAACCTCATAACACATAGCAAGACCGCAACATTACAGATTATAGGCAATCTCAGAATAATAGAACGGCACCACACACACATGCAAATGCACAGAGCCAGAATTTAACAAGGAGGTATTGACATTTTATTTCTTGGTAGCTTGTTAGTTTTTGAGAAAGGGTCTCCTTACTTAGCCTTGACCAGCCTGGAACTCACTATGTAGACCAGGCTGATCTCAAACTCATAGAGAAAGATCCATCTACTTCTGGCTCTTGAGTGCTGGGAATAAAAACATGTGTGTCCACATATGGTGGAGGTTTTTAAGATGACCTTAGAATCTGTTACTTTAATGAGTAAATTTTCTTATGTATCTTGGCAATTTGGTTTACGGCCCAAATGTCCTGATTCTTACATAATGAGGTCTGGATATAGAAATTAAATTGAGTTAGGCAAAGAGCAAAGTAACCCTGAGGGAAAGGACGCACACCAGGAAAATTATACCTGAATCATGCAATTTAATTATTCTTGGTGATTTGCTTTTATAAAACCAACATGCATTTTATTGGGAAAAGCGTGTTAGAGCTCTGATAATTACTTATGTATGACTCAGTATTTATATCACTGTAAAAATAAAGTGTAAATTGAATATTCAAAACTGCAAATGCAACTGCAGACAATTTTTGAGTATCTGAAGTTAATTCACGGCATTGCATATCAACACTATGCACACTGTAGATACTTTATAAGAAATCACTGACTGAAGGACATGTTGATAGTGAAGTTTCATATAAATTATATACTTTCGAAAAACTCAAAGTGAGGTAAAAAAAATTAAGCAATTAACATCATTGAGAGGAACATTCAGCCATCTTCACTCATTTCCTGGCCACTAAAAGTTATATGGCAGTTATTTATTTCGAATTAAATATATACATATAAGAGAAAAATAACATGATTGTGTTGTCTACCCAATCTGTAAAGTCTAGAATGTGACTCTTAAATAATTCAACAAATTAATACTACATAGGAAGGAGGGAATAACACTGTTGGACTGTGTTGGATGGTAACAGATATTAATGGAGTTGCATTTCTCTGAAACCGCTCATATACCCTATACAGAATATTAAGACAGAAATGATCCAAACCACCAACACAGACTGCAGTAGTTAGATTTAACTGCCAATTTGACACAGTCTAGAATCAGCTTGGAAAACATTTCAATGAGGAATTGTCTACACTCGGTCAGCCTATGGGCACATCTATGGGACATTTCCTTGATTACTTTAATTGAAGAGGGAACATCCAGCATAAAGTGGGCTACACCATTCCCTTGGCTTGGGTTCTGAACCAACTAACAGTAAGGAAAGAGAGGAGCAGTAAGCATTCTTGCGTTAAAGCATTTCTCTCTACTCTTGATTGTGGGTGAGATAGGACTTACTGTTTTCAGTTCCTGGTTACATGAAATCCCATCTCTAAAATGATGGACTGTGATCTGGAATTGTGAGCTAAAATAAACCCTTTCTCTCCCAAGTTACATTTTTTGTCAGGGCCTTTGATCACAGCAACAGAAACAAAATGAATGCGCAGACTCAACAACTACAAGAGAGAACCCCAGCTTCCTCATGGTGAGCAACCTACCTCCTGCCCAGTCACAAGCCAGACCATTCCTCAACACACCACATCTTCCAGAAAACTGCAGGCATGATCTAGCATTTATATTAAAAAGTGGAAGGATTGCCATCCATAGATGGTTCACACCAGCAAGGAGAGACAGGCTCTAAGCAGAGATGTCACCCCACTCTTTAGTCTGGCTCATCTTCCTGCAAGTCTTTTTCCCTTTCATCAACCTCAGTAGCTACTTTGTTTCTTGTAGGCTACAGGTAGCTATTGTGTTTTGGAGCATAGTTATGCTATATGAGTGGTTTTCTACTTTTTAATGTTTTACCTATAGTTGCAAGATGTTTGGACAAGAAGTGATTTAAAGTATGATCCTATACTACCTTTCTAACTGAAGATATCAGAGTCAAATTTTTAATGGATAGGATTTCCTTTGGATACATCCAAGCAAACCACAAGAACAGGATCTCTGGGGGATAGAAATTATTAAAACGCACCACAGAGGTGCAGAAGCCAGGTTTTACTGCATTTTGAACATAGGCACCAACTTTAACATATAAGGCATTCAGTGAATAGTATACATGGGTGGGGAACTAACAGGTCATTCTATTATCAAAGAAATGCTTTGGAAGGGTATCAATACACACACACACACACACACACACACACAAACACACGCCAGAAAGCTTAAAAGTTCTTTTAAGTTAGGAAGATTTTTTAACTTCATCACAAAAATTGAAACCTAAAAAAGCAGATATGAAACAACAATAACAAAAAACAACCCCCCCAAAAAAAACCAACCTTGCACTTTATAATAGAAAATCTAAGAGAGAGAAAGAGAGAGAGAGAGAGAGAGAGAGAGAGAGAGAGAGAGAGAGAGAGAGAGAGAGAAACAGTTTTCACAATGCTAAAACCCTATCCGTGAGAACATTGTTTATAAAAAACTCATTCCATGCTCTGCTTGAGACTGCACTGTAGTGCTATAAATAAAAAGAGTTCTGTCCTTTAAAGAGGAATTTGGAAATAAACATGTCCATGAATTCAATGTCCATGTGTCTGCAAGAACAAAGGTGGGAGTGGGGTGGGGACAAACAGGGCTGTCACCAACCAGGGGAAACCACATGAATGGGCATATCACAGTCTTGCCATAACCCTTCTCTGAATACTCTCTTACTATACAGAGAACAGGATCACACAGGCTGTCCCCTGCACATAACAGGGGCTGTGTCTGCTCTCTGTACCAGTGGCTTAGAAACTGGCAAGCACACAACAGGAATATGATGAATCTCTGTGGGAATCGAAAATGAAGAGAAGGCTGCCCAGATTTCATCAAGCTAAGCAGCACTCCTCCATTTTCCTCTATGCAGTGAGCATGGCCTTGAGCTTCTAACAGCTGGGAAGTCTAAGTTACAGGTGTACATACAGTAAGTAAAGATTTCTCTCAATAGGAAGAATGTGAAATTGGAGAAAAGGGGCTTTTTAAAAACCACTGCCTGGCAACACACCTGTAAGAGACTAACTTTAAGGGAATTGCTTGACTCTGCTGTAGTTCAACTGTCAGAGATTTTTCAAATGCTGGTGGTGTTCCATAAGACAATGAGTAACTTCAGACAGCTATTACGGCTTCCATGTGCATCTTCTTCTAGAGGATCACACTGAAGGATATTTAATCACACAGTGAACCCTGAGAGTTTGTTCTTTACTGAAAAAAAAAAAAAAAAAAAAAAAACGTGCTTCCAGTTGTGGTGTGGCTCAGTCCTTAGCACACACCTTTAAAAGTTAGTTTGTAGAAGTAAACACCAATGTTTGAAATGATGTTTAACTGAGTGGCAGACAAAGTGATGAACTGGAAAAAGATTTGACAGAATAGGATATGCCCAAGTCTCAGGAGAAGAGAGAAGAAAGGGAAGCTACTTAAGGAGCAGTGGAGAGAGGGGGGAGGTGAGAAGGAGGTAGTTTTACTGGGAGAGTTTCACAGAGACAGATTGAAGAAGGAACCAGCCAGCAATGAGAAGGACCCAGAAAACATATTGCATATGAGGGAGGCCAAGCAGAGCAACTCAGCAACAAACTGAGAGAAAGAAGCTGGATTAGACCAGCCAGCCAAAGATCAGAAAGATCTAGAAAAGGTGAACGTATTCAGCAGTAAGTCTCAAGGCTGAAAACATTCTAGGCCTAGATAATATGGTACAGAAGCTAAAACCTTTAGGGACTAGGTGTAGGTTAGCAGACAGAGGCAATAAGCCTCTGAGACAACAATTACAGGAGAATAAAAGTTACATTTACAGGACAATGTATGGAAACTTGTGCGCTAGCTGCTGGTACTATTTAGGAGGTTTTAGAAGTTTTCAGATATGCAGCTCAGTGGCAGGGACTGGAGTATCCCAAGACAGCTCTACCTAAGACCCAAGCTCTCTGTGCAATGGAAAATCTTGGTTTGCTAACTTGACACACCTGGGAACTTACATGAAGGAACTGCATCCCTCAGACTCTCATGTAGGCACACCTATGGGGTATTTTCTTAGTTGCTAGTTGCTGTAAGAGGACCCGATCCACTGCCTACTCCTAGGGAGGTAGGCCTGGGCTGTCTTAAGAAAGATAGCTGAGTAAGCAAGCAAGCCAGTAAGCAGCATTCCTCCTTGGTCTCTGCTTCAGCTTCTGCCTCCAGGTTTCTCTCCCGAGTTCCTGCACTGCCGTCCCACTATAGATGACAGATTACAACCTGTAAGCCTTTCTCACCCAAGCGCCTTATGAAAGCAATGGAGAAGCAATCCAGGACACTCTGTTTCCTCATCTGCTGAGAAAGACCCAAGATGCTTATGTTACCATTGCCGTGGGCAGGGACCACACATTCCACTACGAATGTTGCCACTCTTTCCCCAACAGGAAACTGAGAGTCAAAACTAATCCCTCCTCCAATGAGTCACTTCTGCTGGACAAAAAAAAATATCCAACACAACAAGTAACACATCTCTTTAAGTTATGCTGTAATCATCCTAATGCATAATGATTATGTTCTAATTCTAATCCTGTGCACTTATATTAACATAAACTAATAATAAGTATACCCATCTGTGACATATGTATAATTACATAATTTGAAAAATGACTCTTGGTTGTTGGGAAAGAAAGCAGCTTTTGGAAGAATGCACACAATTGCGTAAAATGATATACTGCCCTATGGCACTTCACATTCTTGAAAATTATTGTCCATCACATTATTTTATTTGGAATAATTCTGCACAGGAGGTGGAAGTACTCACCATGATTTGAACGTTTATGTTTCCTAAAAACTGCAAATCTAGAGTAGCAGTAGGAGGCATGGGGCTTGGGAAGTGAGCAGACTGCCAGGGAAGGAGGCTTCAAGCATGGAACTCACTCCCTTAGGAAGAAGCCCTTTCCACCAGACACACAGAGCGAAAGATAGTCTCTGAACCAGAGCAGCACCAGTCATCAAATCTCCCAGTTCCTTGATCTTGGATTTCCAGCCTTCAGAACTCTAGCAAATAAGTGACTGATGTGTTACGTGCCAGCCAACTTCTGTACCTCACTATGATGTCCCAGGATGACAGTGACAAAGCCAGCTGTGAAGTGAAAGTTTTCTCCTTTCAGCTCCAGGTCCTCCCTTAGCATCTCCTCAAAAGCAATGCCTGTTAGCATCTGTCACCCACACTAACATGCATCTGAGCAGCCAGCTGCTTCTCCTCATCCTACTCTCATGCACCCTACAACCATGTCAGCACAGATTGACTGTCCACCCAGCACACTTGTATCCCACACCAAGGAAGGAGTCAACACAGCCCTAATTTTCACACCTCTATTCACAACACAATAGCAAATGGCACAACCTAATGTGGGAGAAAATACAGGAGAATCAGGTTTAAGCCTTAATTTCTCCTCTTGAGGTTTTCCTTCCTATATAATTCATAGGGGTAAAACCTGATGTGATATCAATTACTATACCCATAAATGAAAGTATGAAGGCCATGCTGAGTGAAGCAGTGAATCTGGTAATCTTTCTGTATCAGCAATGCTCAACATAGAATCTTTACCTGTGCACACTGCTCTGTATCAGAGCAAGTTCTATAACAAAATAGGTTAAGTAGTGATTTGCTTCTATTAAACTTTACGAATTATTTTTTCTCAACAAATGAATACTGTTGATTTAGTAGAAAATATATTACTACATATAACATTAGTCCTTAAAATATTTTACTGCTTCCTTTTTTTTTTTACCCGATCAGAAGGTAGGTAAAGGAAACTATATGGTAAACAAGTGGTAGCCAGTCAACTCTACCATCACCCATCAATTTAAGCCAGGAAAGCTGGCACTGGAGAGAATAAAGCATCTGGAACACAGATGTACTTCAACATACATGACCAGAAGAAATATGTAAAATGTCCTTTCTAGGTTAGATTTTTCTACAGTGTCACCATGGGCCATCTTTCTCAGAGTCATCCTTTTGACAACAGCTCGCCTTCCTCGTCACTTTGATTGTGATATCCACACAGATTGTCCCAACACCGCCCTGGCTTCTCAGAGCATCATCAGATGCTTAGCTAAGGACCTTGCTCCAGACTCTTACTTGTACAAATCGCTTTCACGGATATACACTTAGCATTAGCATTAACAGTAGCCTGCCCTATAAACAGCCTTTCTTTATCTAACACCTGCTTCCTTTATAAGCCACACCCACACATCAGTCTCCCAGCTGGAATAATCGGTCAGCCCAGTGGGTAACTCATGCCCTTCAACATCAAGTCATCCTATAATGTTGGCCTGTCAGGCTGTAAAAGCATCCTCGTTTGCTTCCTTTTAACCCACTTTAAGACTATTCCCTACCTCTGCTCTCTTCAAATCTACACATCTTTTCCTTCCCACCCCCACCCACGCCCCACCCTAGTGCTGAAACTGAACCAAGGGCTTTGTGAATACTAGACAAGTACTCAACCACTGTGCTACATCTTCAACATTCCTTTTTATATTCAATTGACGATCTTGGGTTTCATTTCATTGATAACGCCTTCATGATTCCAAACCCAAATCCACTAAACTCCTCCCACTCATGCCTACATATTCCATGTAGTTTGCTATTCAGATGGTTCAACTCCCCGCCCTCCTGCACAAAACCAACTCCCTGGTCCTTTCTTCATCTGACCTTCTCTACTACACATCATTGACCCCTCTCTGCTTTCCAGAGTTGTTTCCATCAGCCCAGAGAACCATCCTCCATCTTTATAAAATGATTATTGGGTTTCATATCCCTGTTGCACATATTCCTTCATACGCTCCTCTTTCTTCTAAAACAAACTCTCAAATAAATTCCTGTATTTCTGCTTCTGTGCTCTCTGGAATCTACCCCAATCATGCTTCAAAGTCTATCAGGCCACTAAACTCAGTCTTGTTTGAGGCAATAGGACTGCTTTCAGGATGTGTGATGCCCAGTTCTCTTTTTACTCAATTCCTCAGCAGTACCAGGTCCATAGATTCACACTGTGCTCTGGACAGTTCTAGTTGGTATCCTAGACTCTGCTCTACAGCTTCTTCTACACTGTGAGCTTGGTCTCATCTTCCTGACCTGTAAAATTTGGATTCCTCACTCATTTCTTACACATCATTTTTTTCTAATTACAATCACTTCCAATGAGGCTTCAGCCAACCCTGTAGCTGATCTACGCATTATAACTTTGCTTTGTTTCTAACCTTTTCTCTAATTTCAAGTTTGCTTACTCAACTTCCTAATGAGTGTGGCCAGCTTACCATGTCAAAACTCAAGTTCTTGATTTCTCTCCCCATCTGCTTTCTCAGAATTTTTCCAATTGTTTAAATGATATTTCTGCTTCTATTTGTTTTGTCCCAAAACATGTGCCCTATGACACACTTGAGTCTTTCCCTTTCATCTCCTGCATTCAAGGCAGCCACCAATCCTGCATTTCTCTTTTTAAATGTATTTTAAAAAAAACAAACAAACACATCTACTATTTATTCTTTTTACTTCATGCCATCTCAGTCAAGAACTAGGCTTTGAGTTATTTATTCATTTTTATCAGATTTATTAATTTTTATATGTATAAATGCATATGCATATACATATATACACTACATGCATGTCTGATGCCTGTGGTGGCCAGAAGATGACATTGGATCCCTTGGAACTACAGTTAAGTTATGCATGGCTGTGAGCATCCATGTGGGGGCTTAGGTTCTCCTAACCACTGAGCAGTCTCTCCCTTCCTATATTTATTTTGTAGTTCTGGGATGAATCAGGAGCCTTGCACGTGATGGAAGCATTCCACTACTGAGCAACACTCCCAGCTGCAAAACCTTGTCTTCATTCTGGGATGACTCATCGGTGACAAGAATCATAGCCAGTGTCTATCTGTTGCTCACACACTTGCAGAGTAAAGGAACTGACATTATTACTAGCATTGTTGTCAGCATTATCTCAATGCCAGAAGCTAAAGAATTAAAACAGAGTAAGTCAGGCAGTGCTGTGAGACAGAGTAAAATAGCCCCAGAGTTAGGCAGCACCGCTGGGAGGCACAGTTAGGAAACCAGTCAGGACTGAGTGGGAGGGCCAGCAGGGACTGTTATGGTGAGACCAAGGTTCTGTGAGGAAAATAATCTCACACCTAAGACATGAGTTTTTATTCAAAGCTAGTGAGACACAGTCATAAGCAGGATGTATCACACATGTAGAACACTAAATATTATTAGAAAAACTTGGTATTACTGGATTTTCTCCCAGTACCCTGACCCACAGAAAGGAAATAATCATAATTCAGAAAAAAGCTGGAATATCAGGGGGAAGAGGCAGCAAGATCTTTGTGAGTTTGGACCCAGCCTGGTCTACATAGCAAGTTCCAGGACTACATAGAGACTCCGTTTCAACCAAAGAGAGAGAGACAGAGACAGAGACAAAGAGACAGAGACAGACAAGGAGAAAGATACAGAGAGAGACAGAGAAAGAAAGACAGAAAAAAAAACAATGATTTTGTAAAGTCACAAACTTAAAATCCACGATTATTCTATAGTTCTATAGTATTCTATAGTACTATTCTATAGTTCTGTATCTTTCTATCTCAGAGCTATCTATCCTGTTCTCTTCTGTTGAAATAGTAATTTTATTCACTAAGCACAAGGGTCAAAATAAAATAAAATTCAAAGTCCTATCAATATCTGTTAGAACATCTTATGTAATAGATGGTATCTTTCCACAGGAACATGTATTTGCATTCATCCTTCAACCGGGAACAAGTACACTATGTTGTATTAAAATGTACAGACTTAGATTGAGAATTCACACTGCATATGGATAGGAAAAATACAACAGAACTAAATGATATTCAATATATGAGAAAAGAGTATAAAAGGATATAAATAAATTAATGGAACTTGGATTAGGAGAAGATATTTAAAAATCTAAGGGCTGAGGGATATGTCAGATGACATTTCAGGATTAATTGTTCATTGTCAGAATGAAAACTCTGTGTGTAGAGGTGGATGTCTGTGCAGAAGAAAATGTAACTTAGAGAAAGAGCTGTGTTTAAGAAAATAAAACACAGAAAGATCATAAAATGATCTTCTGTTTCACACTGTGATCTTCATTTGACACAGGACTGAAATCTGCCCTACAGATTTTCTGTACTTTTATTTTAATGAACAAGATGTTTTCAAGTTTTGCTTGTCTTCTTTTAATCTCCAGCAAGCTGGGCAGGTGCTACTTACCAGGCTAATATATCTTGCGTATTATATGGAGAGAATGTCTTGCATATTACATGGATGCATTGTTTGTCAAAAAAGAAAACCTATGGCCCTTAGGAAAGGGTAGAATAGAAGGTGTGACATCCAGAGGCAGAAAGGATTCTGGGATACAGCAAGGCAAGGAGAGCAGTATTCACCTAGGGGGAAGACAAAAGACCTGAGACCTGAGCAGGGGGAGCCAGTCACATGGCAAAACTTACATTAGAATAAATGGGATATAAGTTATGAGGTGGTTAGAAAACAGACCAAAGCTTATGGCCAAGGTGTTTGTAGATATATTTTGAGTCTTAAGAGGTGTCATTCCAGGAGATTGGGACCAGTGGGAAAAGCTCACATTTTACAGCTATATCCTTAAAACTACTTTGGAATTTTATTTATGTATTTATTCATTTACTTGAGACAGGGTCTGAGTTTGTCACCTTTGCTGGCCTCAAATTCACATAGATCTACAGGCTTCTGCCTCCTGAGTGTTGGAAGCAAAGGCATACCACCAATCCCAGGTCTACATTGAAATTCTCTCTGATGCCATGACTTCCACACTGGTGATTAAGTTACAGTTAGACGTAACATCAGAGACACCACTGCAATCCTAGCACTGGGAGGCTGAAGCCAAAGGATCAATACAAGGTTGAGATTAGCTTAGGTTACATGGTATGTCTGAGACCAGTCTAGCCTACAAAGAAAGAGCCTACCTTTAAAATACATGCATGAATGCATCTATATATTCATGCAGAGATAAAGATAAAGGATAACATAAAGTTTTTTCCAAGATGCTGATGTTCAAAGAAATCAACTAGAAGGTTAGATGAAGTTCATAATAAACTAGAAGCAGCATCCCACTTTCGATGGTTGAACTATAAACAACTTTAGTTAAATGTGAACAAACCATCAAACAAGAAACAAATTAAAACAGACAATGTAATTAAATAAGATACCCAAATACAAACAACTGGATGCCAGAGATGGGGAAAAGCTGCGGTAATTAATTTAAATTTTCATTTTTCTAGAACTTCATTCAATTTATCAAAATTTATCAAAATTTTTTTTTAAAAGTACACAGATGTTGGACTTACCTTGCAGTGGTCGTACTGGAGCTGCAAGGCAGGAACATCCCCACCAATGGGCATCTGTTTCTTAAGCTCTTCATCCTTCATATTGAGCCATTTGATCAGCTCTTCCAGTGATGCCAGCAACCTGTTCCATTTCTCAGCACTGGCCTCCAAATGGGCTCTGTTGACAGATAAGGATGCAGAGTGACATACTCATACACCATGTACATATACATAATCATCAAACAATGGTCATGTCAAAAAAAAACGGGGGGGAGACTTACTTGTGCTACAGAAATATATTCTGTGAGAAACCGTTAGTTCAAAATAGCTATATTACCCAGGCTATGTCTATAATACTTAAATTACGAGCCAGGTTCTGATCATTCACATACACTATACAAATATTAAATACAAATATTCAAATAATTTTCTCATTCTTATAAAAATACAAAGATAAAGGAAGAAGAAAAATGGAATGCATGTGAAACATCTGGAACCTGGTTGGTGTCTTATGCTTTTAATCCCAGCACTCAGGAGACAGAGGCAGAGAGAGATATCTGTGAGTTCAAGACCAGCCTCGTATACAGACAAAGCAAAATAGTTGAGCAGAGGATAAACAGAGAAGGTTTGTTTCAAAAAAAAATCCACACACACAAGAAAGAAAGAAAAAGAAACACAGAGAATAGTTACTAACTTTTGTGTTTAAAAAATATTTATTTAAAATATATTCATTCTCTCTCTAAAGGAAAACACAGACTAATCTTATTTTTTTTAAAGATTTATTTTTCTATTTTATTTATATGAGTACATTGTAGCTGTCTTCAGGCACACCAGAAGAGAGCATTGGATCTCATTACAGATGGTTGTGAGCCACCATGTGGTTGCTGGGAATTGAACTCAGGACCTCTGAAGAGCAGTCAGTGCTCTTAACCACTGAGCTATCTTGCCAGCCCTCAGACTAATCTTTTAAGGAGAGGGAATCATTAACCCCCAATGTTTCTTATAATGAAGTAAATTGTTAGAATTAAGACATTAGAAATATTTACTCCGAATGGTTGAAAAACAGTAAGTCCCTATTTAGCCAGGGCACTGCTTGACTTTAGGCTGACTAGAATCCTTTGAGAATCTTAGTACTAATCAGAGGACAAATTCTTCCTTGTTTTAGCTAAGACCTTGGAAAAGGCCCATCCGTCTAACCTGGAACCCATAGAAGGGCTGGATTTAAAAACATGTACTGTTTTTAAACATGTACTTAAACAGTACATGTTTTAAGTGCAGTCACTCAAGGAACTGCACTTCTCTCGGGACTGCTACACCCAGGTGGAAAGAGATGAATGTTTTAGTGCTAAGCTGCTGAGATGGACTGCCTAGCATGTCTGCAATCAACCAGGTTCAAAGGGTCGAGCCTATTGGAGATTCACATAGCCTCAGTGCACATCGTCTTCCAAAGGTGTGTGTGCAGGTGTGTGTGTGTGTGTGTGTGTGTGTGTGTGTGTGTGTGTGTGTGTGTATGACAGACACAGAGAGAGAGACAGACAGACAGACAGACAGACAGACTTATCTTGGAAGCTTCAGCTACATAAAGCACACATTCAGACTCCATGTCTTCTAAGACAGCCTTTACTGTATAATGTTGGCATTAGGATCCTCGCTTCCATAAATGTGATCCTTTACCAAGGACACGGGAGCTGTCCACCAGGCTCAGGTACTATTGTCTCCCAGCCCACTCAGTAACTTCCTGTGCACCTCTGATCCGCTTGCACTTCTGTCTCAAAGTGAACACTTTTGCCAGAGGTATCACAGCAAGCATTACCTCATTGATCACACTCAGATGCTATTTCCAGTCTTCATTCAACAGATACCATAAACTTTGGTTCAAAGTTCATCTAGCTCATCGCTAGCTCACACAACAATAATTGGGGTCTACCATCCAATATTCCAGACCAAAAGGAAAAGCTGGTGCCCTGGGATTCCTTTAAAATACCACACGTCTGCATTCACATAGTCACTGCAAAGGCCAATTATCTTTCCATCTCTCCACAGATGTGTTACCATCTGGCTAATAAAACTAACGACTCAAACCTGAACAGTCTATGCCCCATTCTAAAAGGTTAGCTATAAAATACTAAAACATAATTTTTAAGTCTTAGACATGTCCAAAGAATTTTATAACTATCTCAAAACTGTATAGCTTATATTTCAGTTTAGTTTAGAGTTGGGAAATGGAGCAGTAGGTAGGGTGCTTGCTGTACAAGCATGAAAACTGGATTCAGATCCCCAGAACCCATATAAGAAACAAAACAAAACAAAACAAACAAACAAACAAACAATAACAAAAAAGGCAGGGAGGCGTGGTGGCTACATATAATCCCAGCAATAGAGAGGCAAAGAAATTTAGCTACATTAGCTGGAATCCATGAGCTCTGAGCTCAGCTAGAGACCCTGACTCAATTAATGAAGTTGAGAAAAACAGAGGGGGACACATGACTTCAAATTCTGGCACCCATGCAGGCAGACACACACACACACACACACACTCCACTTTATTTTCTTTCTTTTACTATTGTTTCTATTTGTTCCACAGATGCCAGGACTGACTTTACCTGATACAACTATGTTTTGACAAGATCCTGATTCTGCTTGAGCTCCAGCTTTTCTGTATTATTATTAACTTGGGGCGAGACTTCCTGATAAACAAAAAAATTTCTTGCCATAGAACACAGCTAAATCATTCCAATCATATATTAATCGAAATTCCTGTACAGTTATGTGCCATAATGCAAAATACTTCTTGCTTATGTATACCAGACAGGGCTGTTGCAATTGCTTACAAATCATTGTTAAATGCAAAAGAGAGCTAGAAATCACAGGTCTCCACTCAACCAGAAAGTGCTAAATATCTCCTAAGTAAACCACTTATGTGCATGTCCTACCTCTTATCCAGATCTGATGCTGCATCTTCAGTGTCTGTAATTTCATCATCAATCAATAACTAAGCTACATATCATGTCCCTTGATAATGTAGTCCTACATGCTTCCTGAAGAGCACACAAATGTCTTCCTCAATGCAATGGACTCTATTGACTAGACAGAAACACTGGGATCGATCGTTGAACATTATGCCCCCGGAGGACCATCTGCACAAATGAAGGCAATACTTTTACAAGAGATGCTAAAGCAGCTTTGAAATGAAAATGGAAGCATCGATTCCATGTGCTTCTCTATACCTCTACTTTCCCATAATAAACACTGAGCTCATCAGACAGAATCTGCCTGGAAAACCTGTTCTGCTTATTCTCCAGGACATTGCACCTCTGCGCTTAGCAGATTACTACCATATGCCCAAATAGGCACAGGCTTCTGCAGTAGCCTTTGGTGTTCCTGATTCGGTTGAGTTCTTTCATCTTTCAAGATGAAAGTCTTTTCCTGGCCAGTGGGTTGAAGGCTCTGTAAAGAAAAACTATGTTTGTGCTTGGCTTGGTTGTGGTCTCTCTCCATTGACTATAAACATTTCATAGCTCAAACTGTCCCAACACTACAGATAGCAGGCCATCCACATGTTCTGGGAATTTTCAGATAAAACACTGCTTTACATAATTCATATCTGTAGAAATGATTTTTTAATAATTATCACAGTGTCTTACTGACATCAGTTCATACTTTGCATATGTATGATGTGCAATGCAATAGAACCTTTCATTGATTATAGTATTAACCTTAGGTAGTGTTTACAATGAATTCTCCATTACACAGGTGTCCCTTTCTGGATGAAATCTGATTGTATAAAGCTCTGAGTTTTAAAAGTTCTTATATGACTAGTCATTTAAAAATTATATAAGGAGATAACATCCGAAATGTAAATAAAATAGCCAATAAAAATTTAAAATAAAAAAAAATTATAATATAAAGACTTGTTAGAAGACAAAAACTTATTAAAAGCTCTCTTTACCAATTGGTTATGGTAGGGAAAGGATTACAGAGTGAAATGTACACTCTTATCTATTTAAATCACCAAAGTGATTTTTCAAAGTAACTGTCATCAAATAAGTTATCTGACTTCTCTCCAGAATATAATTATCAACAAAGAAAATCGTGTAAGCTAAAAGATGCCCGTTTGGGGACCAGGGTCAAAAATCAGTTGGTAGAGTGTTTAGCATGCACAAGTCCTGGTTTGATCCCCAGCAAATCATAAGCCAGGTAAGGTGGTGCCCTCCTGTAATTCTAGCATTCAGGAGGATCAACGGTTGAAGATCATTCTTGGCTCCACAGTAGGTTCCAAGCCAGCCTGTGATATATGAGACCCCGCCCAAAGGAAGGAAATAGAGAAGGAAAGGTGTTGGAGTAGAGAGGCCGGGAAGGAGAGAGGGAGAGGAGAGTGTCAGGGGAGGAGAGAGGTGGGGGGCTCTTATTAATCAGTGTGAACCAATATCCTCCGGGCACCCCTTAGGTACAACACGATTTCCAAATCAAAAAGGCAAACTGTCAACAGTTGAGGGTCAAGTTATGAAAAATTAAGTTCACCAAATACACTCACAAGATGGGAAAGCTGACAGCCTCTGATAAATAAATATCGAGACACAAAAGCAGCCATGGGCCTGGGGCAGCACTAGGAGGATGTGGACTTCAACTAACCACGGCTTTGGTTAGTAATAGCAAAAGGAGGAAAACTAAAAATTGCTCAACTAAATTGCACACAAGTCAAAACACTTTTGCAAACTAAATCTCCTAAGATGTGTAAGGGTCTCGGTGAAGAGAAGACAAAGACATACTACCTCCAGTAGCATAAAAAACTACACAGATAAAATCTGTAATTCTGGATACAAGTGTGATTTCTTTTCAGATATTGTGAAGCCCACTTAATTTAAACTGTGTTACAATTAAAAAACAACAACAATGAATGTAACTAAAATGCATATAAGGTAACAACATTACAAACAGAGTATACCTTCTCCCAAAATGAGCGTGGAAGATCAACCAAATAAAACAGTCAGTCCTTAAAATTCAGCCACTAAAGAAAACCCCAAAGATATGACTAGAAGTGGCTGGCATCTGTGAGGTGTAGCTATTGAAACAAACATCTTAAGATTACTAAGACTGAAACTCAGTTCCTCAGTCACACTAGCCACAGTTTAAGAGTTTAATATGCCACTTACGGCTAATCAGGCATGGCACGACCAGACAGACAGGGCTCCTTCCTGTCACAGGCCATTTTCTTCCTGACAGAGAGCCTGGCTGGAGAATGTTCTAACAGAGAGAGAATAGAATCTTGTTTTGTTACATTGAGGAGAAGGAGACTTTAGTTTTATAATGTGGTTAGCAAAGCCAAGTCCTTAAGGTTAAAACACCTTAAGGTTAAGGTTGTAAAACACGACAACAAGCGGCACAAAGGAGGATGGCGTACGGCCATCACCCGTAAGGGCTTGGAGGACAGTGACCCAAATTTTTAAAAGGCTTATAAAAGAAATGCAAGATAGAATTTTATCTTTGCACTCTGTTTCTGTCACATTTGACAACTTCCCCGGCCTTTGAAACCTTGTGTTAGGATGGATCTATATTAAACATCATTAAGCCGATAAGTGGATATTTAATTAACATAATCTTACATTAAATAAATTTAATTTAAAAGTGTAAGCCATGGCATTCAGTCTTGAATTTATTAGTATAATTCCAATTCAGTTTTAAAAGTTATCATAAAGTACTGCCAGCACTAAGAGCCTATTTTATAAGTGAAACTTTAAGTCCTCAAATAACTTGTCGTGTACTGCCCTGTTTTATATATATATATATATAAAATGTTATGCATTGTATTTAAGATGCTAAAGCATATTTAGCACATTGAAGACTCAATCATTGTCATCCAAAAAGACTTTACAGTAATACTTAGGGTAGTTGTTCCAGTGACTACACCATGGTTAGAGTAGGTGATGTCCATACGTAGATTTTTAAGGGAAAAAAAAAACCCAATAAAGATCACATATCTACTTCCTAAAAACAAATTAAAGGAAACATTCCCCCATCATGGCAATATGAACTAAACACTATTTGAAATATAGAAGCCACAAATATTAACTACTTGGAGGGACAGATGTTATCAATCAAATGGCCTCATCCTCAGAAAATAATTAAGTCATCCACAGAAAGAAAGGCTTGGGAGATGAAAGAGAAAACAAGATCTTTGAAGATAGGCATAGAGGTGAATAAAAAGAAAATTATTCAGAATTATAACACCAATTGTAAGTAGGCAGTATTAAATTATATAAATAAACCTTAGCTTCTGCCTCCCTACTCCCCTTCCTGAAGCACCACAAATCTGGGGTGGGGGTGAGGGATGGTTCAGTTGGTAAAATGCTTGAAATGTAAGCATAAGCATCTATGTTCAGAGTCTCTGCATCCAAGGTAACACTTGTAACCCAGTACTGGAGATGTGGAGGCAGGAGAATCCCTGGGGCTCCCTGGCTCCAGGTTCTATGAGAGATCCCACCTCAAAGTTAACAGCAACAAAAATGTTTTTTAAAAAAGGTGGAAAGCTACAGAAGAAAATAGACATCTTTAATCTCTGGCCTCCATGTGCATCTACATGCAGATGCTTCTAAAAAGACACATGGTCATGAGCACACACATATACACAAAGGGAAGGAAGGAGGGAGGGGAGAAGGGGAGCCATTAATCCAAGATCAACAGTAGTGGGTAGAGGATGTGGGTACCAGTATATTAACGTGGGCAGAAGTAGAAGAGAAAGCTCAATTGGGGGGTGGGGGGGGGATGGGGGAATACAAGGGCAGGACTTTGACTGGAATGTCTTATGAAGAACTCCAAGCTGGGTGGAAGGAGTTATGGAAACGTCTCTGTAACACTGGCCTGTAGGCAAGTCTCTGGGGTACTGTCCTGACTAATGACTGATGTGGAAAGGCCCAGCTCACTGTGGGTGGTGTCAACCTTGTGGTCCAGAGTTGTACAGAAAAGCTGAACAAGCCACGGAAGCAGGTCAGTAAGGGAGGCTCCCGAGAGCCTCTGCTTCAGTTCCCACCCCAGGTTCCCGCCCTGACTTCCTGCCATAAGAGACTGGGATGTTGACCTGTGAGTGAAATAAAGCCTTTCCTCCCCTTGCTTTTATTACAGCACTGGACAGAAATGAAGCAGGCCATCATGGAAAAGGCTGGAAGAAGGTTTGGGTGGCCTGCGAGGACTTGGGAGAAAGGCCAGAATATAATCAAAATATATTGTATGAAAAATGCTAAATCAATGAATAAAAAGAAAATGTTGGGGGAGTTACATTTTTAAATATACTTCAGGTGTCTATAGTAATGTAGTTTAATTATAAATATAGTGTATAAAATAAATGACACAGTTATATAATAATACATAGATGGCTCCAGCTCAGGAAGAAAGGGTCCCAGCTGCAGAAGGCCCATGCTTTTCATATGAGAGAGTTCCATTAATAATGCTGTACATAAGTTTGATTTGGTTTAACCAAGGCCAATCTCTAAGAAATTCACATGACCAGGTGAAATGCACTGGAATTCCTCTGGAGATCAGCCTGCCCATGGTCCCCTGGGGACTGGGTATGTCAGGGAGGCCAAGATGAAGATGAAATCAATGGAAGTTCAGAATGAGCAGGTCTAGAGGAACTTAAGAATAGAACAGGGCTAAGAACTTTCACAGATAGTGCAAAGAGCAACTTGAAGACTAAAATACAAAATGTTATTGCTGGGTGATGGCATATCCCTTTAATCTCAGCACTGGAGAGGTAGATACAGGCAAATCTCTGAGTTCAAGGCAAGCCTGATACAGACAGCAAGTTCCAGGGGAGTCATGACTACACAGAGAAACTCTATGTCAGGAAAAAAAAGTTCCCAGTGTGGATGTTTCCACCAACGATGAGAGCTGGGAGCAGGGGATAAAAGGAAGTTGTATGTGCACTTCAAAGAAACAGGAACCATATGGTCCTATAGATTAGGAGTGAGATGATAAAAGGGCAGAAATATAGATGCATTATTTCTAAAAGAAAAAGAGATATAGAGAGACGGGAAGCAAGGCTGGAGTAGCCACATGAGGCTGCCAATCAGCCACCTATCCCAACGTGACAGGGCTCCTTTTGGAGACCAACTGCCTTCCAAGGCCAGTTTATGACTGAGATACTGATGTTTGGTGTCCATAGGAGGCTTAATATTCAGAGTATTCCCACTGGCTTCTAGGCAAGGAAAATGGAGGAAATTAACCCCTATTAAAGAACATTTCAAGTAAAGTAGGCAATTAAGAGAAAAGCCAATTTTCAATTAATTACAGAGAAGAGTAGTGAAGAGTCTGCAGAAATATTAAAGACATCGGAGAATCTGATACCGACAGAAGACAAAGTGAGAAAGAACCAGGCTGGACTCCAAAGGCCAGAGAGGAAAGAAAGGGCTGAGGAGTGATCTGAACAGCAACTCTACCCACATCATTTGCCTGTATAATGAAGGAGACCTAGATACAAACTGGTCCAGAGGGGAATTTTGCTGTACAACAGACCTTCAGAGATTTGTTTTTTCACTCTTTCATAGAGAGTGTCTCACTTGAAAAGCCACCTTGAGTAGTGACTCCTGGGAATTCTGCATCATTCTAGGGGTGAATTAGCAATCTAAGCTCTGAGACAGCTCCTTTTACCCAGCTCCTGTCTGTCATTCCCATAGCATTAGATTCTATAAGGAGGCAGCTGAACCCACTTATCGTTCACATTTGTTCAGAATCCAGCCAGGAAAGAGGGCACTACTTACTGATAAACGCCTTGAACATTTTCTACACTAATGACTGAGATATGGGAGGGGCTGGGGAAAGGGAGGGATTTCTAGAGTGTCACAGAAGCACTGACCAGTAACAGTAATAAACACAAGCCACTTCCTGCAGACACTGTATATGTGTTAAATAAAACATGCATGGCAGCCCCATTAAGGAAATTACTCTTAATTCACATACAAGGAAATGGAAGCACACACATGGGTCAATAACCTGCCCACTGACTCTTGCATGACAACACCAGAATTTGAAGACAGTATCTCTCCAAAGCAATGCTCTCCAAATCTGCCCTGTTCCACTTCTTTCTAAGCTGAGCTTCCTACATGAAGAAGAGCCTACTACTGAGAAAAATAAATTAGTTTATCTCATACAAATTCATAAATGATATGTGATTTCATTTTTCCTTTACATATTTGAAGATAAAAAATGAAAAGTTCTTTCTTCTTTAGTTACACATATCTAATCATAGAAAGCACAAGTGAGTCCAGATGGATATAAACACAGCATAAGCAAAGCCTGGGCTTCCATCTCTAGCTCAAATGAATAGGATAGGTGGCTGGTGCAGAGATAATTTCCAACTGGAGCTATAGAGAAAAGAGTGTATAGCATGGCACAATTCATTCTTCTTAAGAAGTAGAGGGGCTGTAAGTTTTAATTTATGAGACCCAGTAGAGCACGTATGTTCCAGCACATGGTACCTTTATTCGTAAGAAAATCATCCAGGACAAATAATAGTGGACAATTTCTGTTCTCTGGCAGTCTCTGTATGAATTCCCAAAACCAACTGAGGTAGATTCACTCACCCAACTTTGTGTATGAATAATACCCTAGAGTCTACTTTAACCAGGGTCTACAGACTGAGAAACAATCAAATCATTCTAGTTAGTCTTCCTGACAATCAAGTGTGTTGGATACAGATAGTACAACTTGGCAAAGTTCAGAGGGGAAAGTAATTTGTCCAAGTTCAGAAAGTAAATAGTAAAGTGCAAGAATCAAATTCAGGATCATTTTGTTTTAAAGTTATGCATATTCAACACGTGATACAACCAAATTTAAGGCTCTTTACTAACGTTCCTCTTTGGAATTATCACTCTTCCTAATATGTCCTTCTGTAAATATCCCCTTAACTTATTGCCAATTAGAAACCATCTATCAGCTACTGAGTATGACCTTAAAATGTGCTTGAATTCTAATAATGGTGCCTAATACTCTGTTTCTCTAAATAATTTGTCAATGCTGGTTCCTTGTCAGACCCCTGATCCTAATGTCCATACTTAACTGAATTTGACTTTCATCCAAAGCAGAACTGAATCATGACTTCTACATTTTAGTGTCTGTAAGAGATAATAGGGCTGGAGAGATGGCTCAGTGGTTAAGAGCACTGACTACACTTCCAGAGGTCCTGAGTTCAAATCCCAGCAACCACATGGTGGCTCACAACCATCTGTAATGAGATCTGATGCCCTCTTCTGGTGTGTCTGAAGACAGCTACAGTGTACTCATATATAATAAATAAATCTTTTTTAAAAAAAGTAAATTGCTTTTTAAAAAAGAGATAATAATCTCAATAAATAATTATATTTTCAAATTAGACATAGACACTTGATAGAGCAAAACAGATCCAATACCAAGATTTAAAGAAATCTAAATTCAAATTCTGGCTTTTATCTTATTAGCTCAGTCGTTATAATCACTAAATTCCTCATATGGAAACACTGACGTTCTACTTTGCCAGGATTTTTTCCAAGAACAGTCACGTGCCACTTAACAATAGAAACATGTTTTGAGAAGCCATATGATCTTTACTGTATAAATTAAGTGAAGTAGTTGTGTGAGACCAACTACTGTACACAAAGTGATGGATAAACTGGTACAGTAAGCAACTGTTCTAAACGGACTTGTATGTCATGTCAGCACATCTGGATGAGGGATGAAGATTTAAAGGCCAGAGCCTAGAGAGAGAGAGTTCACAAGTCAGGAGCACCTAGGGCTCTTGCAGAGGACCTAGGTCGCCTCCTAATACCTACATGGCAGCTCTGAGTTACCCATAACTCCAGTTCTAGGGGATCCGATGTTGTCTTCCACCTCCATGGGCTGCTACACACATGGTGTACATACATTTACAAAGGTCATATACATGTACATAATTAAAAGGAAGGGTTTTTTGTTGTTTTTGTTTTTAACAAAGCATTAAAGACCAACCTTGCCTACAAAGCAAACTCAAGATCAGCCTGGGCTATAGGACGCCTTCTCTGTAAAAAGAGAATGCCTTTAATTCCTGTACTTGAATGGCAAAGGCAGGCAGATAAATCTGTGAGTTCAAGGTCAGTCTGGTCATGTAGTGATTTCTAAGCCAGCCAATACTATGACCTTGTCTCAAATAAATAGATAAATATATAGATAGATGGATAGATGGTAGATAGATAGATAGATAGATAGATAGATAGATAGATAGATAGATAGATAGGGCTCTAATGATCCTAACAGTATGTAATATACAATGTAATGATAAGCACTTGGCAGTTAGTAAGTGTCAATGATATTATCATCCTTACTGTTGTATGGTTAAAACATTACTGTGATTATCATGGGACAAACAGCTGAGTGCACTGGGTATAAACAAGGCAAAACTTCTAACTACTTATTTATTCTTTCGGTAGTGCTAAGGATTGAACCCATGAACTTATCCACAGTTAAGCCCTCTACTGTTAAGTACATCTTCAGTACCAATTGGCAAAAAAATAGACTTTGGATTTAAATCTTAAACGAATTCTGATAGAGTTGTATTAATCCTTTCTCTTTCTGATAGACCCAAATCTACATAAGCATGTACACACACACACACACACACACACACACATGCCTTTATTTTAATATTGAGCATTCTGACCTGATGCTAGCAGATTTTGCCTTCAAATCATTCCATCTTTGGTTCATGTCATCCAGTCGATGCTGAAGCATTGTCGCCTCCTCAGAATTCCCCAGAGCTTTCACCATCTTCTGCCTGTTTCCATCGATGCTTTTAAATATGTCATTGTGGGCATCAATTTCTGCCTGGATGTCCTAAAGAGAAAAGCAAAGAGATGATGCAAATGCTAAAGGTTACTGGGGGCGATGCAGGATCTCTACATGGGCAGTTACTTACGGGTGTGCAGAAGAAGTGTTTTCAATCAAAACCCTTTATTTTACCATCAGTAATATATAACAAAACCAAGTATTCCCACAGTTCCAACACTGAAAATAACAGCCTTTAAATCTCTAATACATTGATTCCCTGTGTCCTAAAAGCAGAATTTATAACAATCTACATTTCATGAACCGTCCTGTTTGACGTTAATTTTTTAGAGGGATTGGGCAATTTTTAAATTTTTATTACTATTATAAATCACTGAATTTTACTTAACATTCAGTGAGATTATCTTTTCCTACCCTTTACACATGGCTAAAGCAAGATACCATGTAATCTGGGATGTGTTTCCCATTTTGACAAATTTACTTTCCCTCTGCCTGCCATTTTAATCTCATACAACTTGTTCTAAAACTTTAGGAGAAATATCCATATATATGTTTACATTCACTAAGAAATAATAAGGGAAAAATAATTTGTCTTCTGTTAAATAGGAAAGTGAGAGTTAACACTGAAATTACTTGCAGAATGTAAGGAAGAACAAACTTGTTACAATATCTCTCCTAAGAACTTGTTAGAGCATCTATCCTAAGAGCTTGTTACAGCATCTATCCTAAGAACATGTTACAGTATCTATCCTAAGAATATATTATAGTATCTATTCTAAGAACATGATACAGCATTTATCTAAGAACATAATTACATAAATACACTTAACTAATTTTTTGCTTTAAAATGAAAACTAAGAGTGGTTAAGAAGCAATTCAGTTTGAAAAATAAGGTGCAAAGCTATATGCTATGTTTACTTAAATTTATAGATTTTTAAAGTTATATGCATTTGTATAAAAAAGACAGACATTACAATGCTGAAAAAAATTAAAATATAATCTTCATCTGAAGAGGTTATAAAAAAAATCTAGGATTTCTCTTGTGGGTATTTCCCTGAATTTTGAAAAGTTTCTACAAATCCAAAGCAGCACTTTTAGAACTAGGCAGACATTATAATGTTAAAGCAATGTAGAATTTCTGATCAATGATAATCTCTTTTTTCTCCCACACTCTGAATACTGCTTTTGTATCAACTTGGCTGTTATCTTTCATCCTGAATTAATTGGAAGCAGCCCAACGGTAATTTGACTAGTATAATGGTCACTAAAAATGAACATGTGGTTATGAAAGTACCAACAAAACAGAGAGCAGACACCAGAGTAGGCCATGAAGACGTGGTATTCCTCTCCATCTCTCCCAGTGTAGACTAAGCAGTGTATCAAAGCAATAGGCAATGAATCTGGATTAGGGAAAAGGGAACTGACTCTTCAACACCACAGTTCCCTGCCCTTCTCAGTTTGTCTTCTTACAACAGCCTCTTATGATGCTCTGGGGGATTTACTGCCCTCTGACCCAAAGATAGGATTGAAATTATCTCCTAAATATGATAGCATTCGGAGATATGGCTTTGCATAGATGACGAGGTCTTGTCATTTATCCAAAGCCTGCCTTGTCCTTTCTATTATAAGAGGACATACTATGAAGGCACCATCCTGTAACCAGAAAGTAGGCTCTCACCAGAGACCAAAGCTGTGGGTGTCTAACCTTGGACTTCCCTATCTTCAGAATGGGAGAAATAAGTTCTGCTGTTTTCAGTCTAATCAGCTAAGATCACTTTGTAACAGCAACTCAAGATGAGATGGCTTCCCTCTTCCAGAGGTTGTCCAACTCTAAATGAGAGTGGGGAGAACACAGGTAAAAGTTTGTTGTATATCCAGAATGATTTTTATCCATTTAAAAAATCTATTTCTGAATGGCTTCTCAGCCTCTGGCCAAGATCAAGTGTAAACTCTGTTTCTTATAAGCACCCATGAGGTTTTTTTTTTCAAGACCTAAGGCTGAAGCAGGGCCTGCATTTAAGTATTTATAACTATTCTTTACTCATCCCCGCATTAACCAGGTGCATCCATGGACAGAAGGGTCTTTTGCACCTTGCTCCAAATTCATCCAGTTAGAAAGATGTCCGTGTTCTTCTAAGCTTTCCAACAGTATTTGTGATGTGTAACTTAGTACTAAAAGAGTCAAATTTGCAGAGAGGAAGAGATGAGTACAAAATATGATAGACATGCCCTATAAGATTTATCCTCCAAATTTGCAAGCCCAGCAGTCTCTGAGCTTATCTGACCCTAACTGGAAACCTGCAGATTCACTGGCAAAGTGTGCTCTATACATCCAGAAGCACCCTGATCCCTGAACAGAACCCAAGAATACTGAACCACCTGGAGTCACTGGTGGTTGCACGCCAGAGCAATGCAGAGCAGACAGACACAGGTAAGGAAGCAACGAAGGCAGAAGTACACTGACTCGAGAGTCTCAGGCTGGACAATACTATGCAGAGAAAAATGACAGTCTCGTTAGCATGAGGCAGGTGGTGAGAGGAGAAGAGACAAGAGGGAAGAAATTTTACCAAGGTTCATTTCCTGAACTGTATAGCTCCTGGAATGAAACTATTATATGCACAGATAAACTGTCAGGGATATTCAGTTTGTTCATCATCTCAAATAGTTCACATTTCTTGTGATGAGAACAGTCAAAATCCTCTCTTCTAGCTGGGCATAGTAGTGCATACATGTAATCCTAGCACTTGGGAGAAGGCTGGAGGATCTAAAATTCACAGTCATGTTCAGCTATGTAGCAAATCTAAGGCCAGCCTGAGCTTCCTTTTAGAAAGCCCAGCTTTTCAAAAGGGGCAGGTATAACCACAAAATACAGCTACTTGAATCATGAAATCTGCAGTATCGTTGATTATAACCTACATATCACATGTAGATCTGTATATGAAACTTAGAAGACTGTTTTTGTAATACTGTAGATCTATATCATTACCATATTTCTCAAGAGACTCAATGATACAATCAACAAAGCCTCTCTTTGCTTTCCATTGTCAAGGGAACTTGGCCTTACATTCTCTGCCCAGATTCTTAAGAATCAGTCGACCACACCGAAAGTTACAACACAGCCTCAAGCCGCAACAACCTGACATTAGACCTGGCTCCTGCTACCCTTCAGATCCAAGAGACCAGAAAGACAGCCAGACATAGGATATAGAAACTCTTCTCTGTCTCACAGGAGCACTCCCTAACTCCACAAGTTTGGATGCTGCAAGTGTAAAGTAAACTCCTCCACGCAATCACAGCAGGTGATGTGTTCCCCAATTTGGCAAAGATGGTAAAGATGCTTGACCCCGAAGGCTCTGAGAGAGAACAGTGATGTTCTAGCTGGAATAAAGCCTTCAAGATGTGAGAAACCCTTCCATACAAGAGCAGCATAAACAGTTAGGAAGAAATGCCAACAATCAGAATATGACCAAAGACAAAGAGATCACCACACATTATTTTATTTTATTTGCCATTTGGTGGCATATTCTTTCAAAACTACCCAGAATTGAAATCAAGCACATAAACAAATAAAAAGAAAACAAACACAAACAAAAACTAGAAAATTGTATTAGGTTTCTTCTGCATCCTTCACAGCGTCTGTTATACGAAATAAGTCTAACATAAAACAGAATAGATGATTCAGGACACAAAGACCAATATCATCAACAAATACTCATACATCTTGGCCAGCTGGCAAGTAAGCCACAGTAGTGACAAAAAAAGCAGGTGATGGATTGGACAGCAATGGGGTAAGAGTTTAAGTTCAATTTCCTCACTTAAAAGTTTGGGATATGAGAAACATGAAATCATTTACAAGCCTGTGCTGTAAAGTCCTATCTGTGCTCTCACTGGAGATTCAGAATTAAATGAAGTTAATGAATCATGCTCCTTGGTAGATAGATGTCCAATGGTGCAAAGCTTTTAAAATCAAGATGCCAGCACAGAAGCCTGTGAGGATGTGACCCTCAAGCGCATCAAATGCTAAAATAAATCAAAGTTCCGTAAAGGAAGGTTTCCTCTTCTTGGCCATCCAGGAAGACGTAGCTCTATTAATGCTTACCTCTGTCACCCTGCAAGTCCTGCACAAGGCTAAATAGCACTAAATGGTTAGTGATAATTAGCAAGGGACTGTAATCCATCTAGAAGCACAAAGCAATTCTCTTCCAAGCTCTTAACATAAACCAGTCATGTGTACACTGGAGCAAGTAGTTGAACTAATACCTTGAAAACGAGGCTGGGAAAGGTCCTAAGGACTCATTTCGGGGCGTAAGCATAATGGGGAGGATTAAGAAAGAAGAAAGGCTGGGTAAAGCAGTGCACTACCTTTCCTCTTATTGAAACACCATCAATAGCATGAGATGCAAACTCCATCACAACTCTCCAGAACAAGGCTGCAAAAGCTAAGCAAGGGTTGCGGATTAACAGTAGAGTGTCTGTGAATAGCACTCACTATGAGGTCCAATAAATGGCACAAAGAAAGGAATACATTAAGTCTGTTTTGTACTTTCTTTGTACTTGATATCTTAATAGCAGATCTGCCTCATCTAGGCAATCTTTTAATGAAGATATAAAGATACTACACAAATACACATACACACAAAAACACACACATACAATTTGTGCAGTTGTTGTTTCTGTTTTTGTTTTTGAGACAGGATTTCACTATGTATCCTAGGCTGATCCTCCCACTGAATATTTCAAGTGCTAGGTTTATAGCTACAGGCCAACATGCCCTGATACACTCTGTTTCCTATGTCTTAACTGACACTAGCAGTGTAACTTTGTAGGTAAAAATGTTTCTTCAGATATACCCAAAGGCTCCTGCTAGACTACATGTAGTCTCTTTGAGACTAATTGACTCAACTTCATTTTGACATGGCTTATTTCTCTAGCCTTATATGGCTACAGCAATGTTTCCTCTAGAGGAGTGTTGACCCCTGTCCTGGAGGTGAAGAGGGGAAATTAGCAACTATTTCACTAGCCTGTCCCAAAGCTTAGGCTAAATGAACAAAGCAACCCATGGGAGGGAAATAAATTCTGTGTGCCTTTTAAAAGTCATGTTGGATCCAAGAGACAGGGAAGGTGGACTGAAAGAAATGCTGTAGGGTTATCACCAGAGCTTTGTATTTTAAAGATGAGCTTCGTAACTTGAAAAATAATGCAGATATTTTCCAAATAAAAATAAATAAGTAACATAATCAAATGTCATGTCAGAAATATGTTTTCAACATTTGAAAGCTGTAAGAAGTTATTCAATTATTTAATGATTTCAGTTACTCTATTAATTGTACTAAATACTATATTTCCTTCCAATAACTTGTCTTGCAATTTTCAGTCAAGCTATTGAGCCTTATTTTGATTAACATTAGAATGCCATTTTGACTGTCAAGCTAATAGCATTGACAGTAACCTTTACAAATTAAGAAATCAATGCTAATAATGTTCCTCTCCCATTGTTTGTGGTGTAAATACAGGTAAAATAATGGAGTAGAAAAACTTTTGTCTTGGTTTGCTTTGTGTTGCTTTGATACCACACTGACTAAAACCAGGCAGGCAAACAACTCCTAAGTCATACTCTGTCACTGAGGGAAGTCAGGGCAGAACCCTGGAGGTGGGACCTGAAGCAGAGACCACTGAGAAATGCTGCTTACTGCCTTGTTCCTCCTGGTTTGCTTGGCTAGCCTCCTTATACAGCTTAGGAATGGTGCTGCCCACACTGTAGGAGGGCTCTGCCCTCCTACAGCAATAAGCAATTAAGAGAGTATCCCACAGATAAGCCCACAGGACAATCTGTCAGAGGCAACTCCTCAACTGAGAGTTCCTGGAATGTCTGTCCACATTTGTATGAAAGAGACAGAAACTATGGCAACTCTATTTACTAAGGTACAATTTACTAAGTTAAAAAATCATCATTTACTACAATTTCAAGATGATTTTAACAAGCCAGTTTCCAATAAACTATAAACCACTATTTAAATGCCAACATGTAAACATTGCTGTAATCAGAACTATCTTCTAGAACCAAAAAGAAACCTTATTTCAAGCTTTTACTAAATCATAGTACAGTGACTTTCCTTCTAAAGCATACACAACAGAAGCGCAGACTCTCTATCTACATCACAAGTTTATATTTAGGAACACTTCCTTAACCTTTCAAGTGGCCAACATAATGTTTTAACTCAACTCCTTTACCCTGCATTGTGATCAGACTTAAGTCTGACCTTCCATCCACAGACTGTTGTCCTTCACTAATGAAATGTTCAAAGCTACACTCCTGGAGTATGGTTATCTTCAAATCCCAATCCGTGTTTCTGCTGTCCTCTGCCCAAGAAGATCCTATTGACTTTCTCCCTCCACTCAAATCCACCCACACTGCACAAGTGCACGCAAACCCGAACACAACCTCAATTCCTCCCTTAAGCTTAAACTTAAGCTTTGAAATCACAGGTAAAATGCAATTTCTCCAGAGGAGATGTCATGAAAACAGTTTCTACTATAACTTTACTTGCTATTGGCTGAGTGTGATGCCTCACACCTGAAACTCCCCAGCACCTGGAGGTTGAGGCTGGAAGATCACAAAAGAACTTGATTACAAACTTATCAACACAATGGCCAACTCTAGAATACCCCATCTTAAAACTCAGCTGAAGTACAAGAACCTGAGCAACGTGAATCTGGCGCTTTGAAAGAAAATGGTCCCAATCAGCACATAGGGAGTGGTGCTATTAGGAGGTGTGGTCTTGTTTAAGTAGGTGTGGCCTTGTTAGAGTAGCTGTGGTTTGGATGAAGGAGGTTCATCACTAGGGGGTGGGCTTTGAGCTCTCAGATGCTCAAGCCAGTTCACTTCCTGCTGCTGGTGAATCAAAGCTATAGAACTCTCAGCTCCTTTTCCAGCACCATGCCTGCCTACATGACACCATGCTTCCCAGCCATGATAATGGACTAAACCTCTAAACAGTAAGCCAGCACCAATTAAATGTTTTCCTTTATAAGATTTGCCTTGGCCATGCCATGTGTCTCTTCACAGAAAACAAACAAAAGCCCAATGAAGACAATAAACTGCATAGTCATCATGTAAACTCTTCTTGCTTAAGGTCTGTATCCTGCCACTAGAATAGCCCAATAAAGGAAAGAGTGGGCCCCACATGGTGGTCTCCATGCCTACATTCAACCTTGATACATGGTACTTCAGAAATATTTCCTAAACAATAAATGAAGGAGCAGACCTTGAAGTGTGAGATTTACTGTCTCTTCTAGAATCTATCTACATTAAAATTAAATATATCAGGGTTGGAGGTATAGCTTGGAGGTTATAACAGTTTTGATGTGAAATGTCCCCCATAGACTTACGTACATAAAATCTATTAGAGCTGGTTTTGAAATGTTATGGAGACTGTAGAAGGTAGGGTCTAGCTGGAGGATGCAGTTGCCAGACGGCAGGCTTGACTATTATACCCTGGCCCCACTTCTCTCCAATCTGGCTCTCCTCCTGTTGGACCTGCTCATCTATGAGCATCCTCACTAACTACCAACTAAGACCAGCCACTATGGCTTCCATATCTTCCCCAACACGATAGACCAACATGATAGACCTCTGAACCATGGCTCAAAATAAACCTCTCTTATAGCTTTTAAAATATCAGAATCACGCTTAAGGGGGTCAATGCCATAAAGGTGCATTACATAGCCTGTGGCGATGTTGTCACTATGAAGAGCATCTTTCTTTAAAGAGTCGCCAAGAGAATGCTGCCATCCAGACACATGGTAAGGCTCCCTCTCAAAGGAGACTACATCAATCATATTGCATCATATGTTTCAACTGTGATAGGAGATTTTGTATATCCAAAGAGCAATGGAATGATAACTGCTTCAGATGATGGATGGCTTAAAGAGCCTGAGTTAATTATGACATAATATATAAATGTAGCAACATGTCACGTTACCCCATAAAGATGTGTGATTATCATCTGTCCATTAAAAACAAAAACAAAAACCTTGAAACGACCATTATCATTAATCATCTAGTAGCGGGGCTACAAAAATTAATAAAAGCGACAGTCATTTAAAATGTCACTGAGCTAACATTGCCCATTATTCAATTCTCTGTATGACTAAGCAACAGACACAAAACCAGTACACAAAACAAAAGGGTCCAGTATGACAGCACTCACACCATGATGCTTTTGTTATGAAAGTACATTCAAGAATAACACTGGTGAATTAAAATGAGTGGAACCAAGAAACTACGCTGGAGGCTTTGACAGGGGTTCCCTGGTGAGTTCTCTCTTCCCCTATAAATTTGAGCTTGCTGTGAAGTCACTCTCAGGCTCACGGACATGGCTACATATGTGCTAAGGATACTGACAGACCTGCTTATTGGCAGATCCATCACACTGTAAGGCCCTTATCCTCTAGCAAGAGGTTTCTCCTCTTAGGTGGGTATGGTTCCCTGATTGGATCAGCATCGCTATGTGTAACTGAAAGCTTCCTGCTTCCTGGATCCCCCTGGACTCATAACACGGTGGTTTGAAGAGACAAGAGTCCCAGTTGCAATCTGCCCACCTGGCTGGAAAACACAATCCTGGGAGTAGATATTCATTCATATGCCAGATATTCTAATATATGTGAAAAGAGCAAAGCCATTGGTTTTCTTAGAGTAACGTGGCTTTCTCTTCATCTCTGCAGTTTGGTGCCTTAAAAGTGGGCAGAAGGTTTGCTTTCATCCGACCCAGCGATCTTAAATATCAAACAAGTTAATCTCTTGGTATTAGTCAACCCTGGGTAACCTGCCACAGACCTCAATTAGCAAACATATCAAATCTGCATCCACTCTCCTAATATTGGCTTTTAGTTTTCTTCAAGCCAGAAATGGCTTCAAAAAGAAAGCAAAATCGACATTTGGTTGTGATAACTTAACCATCTGATTGAACAATTGTAACTGCTGTTATAAAAAGGACGACATGCCCAAGGCAAGAAGAAGAAAAAACTAAGAGAACTGAAAGTAAAGGGAGTCCCTATTGCACATAGTAGGTCAGCTTCTGTATTCCAGGGGATAAAGGGAGTCTACCACTGCACATGGAAGGTCAGCTTCTACAGTCTTTGGAATAAAGAAAGACCTACGTGCAAAGGGAGTTGAGTACACCGTTGCAAGTGGCAGTCTGCACCCACCCCACGTGGCTTTACAATTACAAATAGTTCAGATGTCCCTAGAAATGGCAGAGTTGTTTTCTGGGTTGGAGAAAGGGAGGTAGATGAATTTTAGAGGTGTGAAGTAGTGAAACCTTTCCAGAATTCCAGTCTTCCTGGCAATGACTTAATGGAGCATAAGCTGAATATATGAGACAGCTTTGTTGGAATATACAAAGGGATTTTTAAGGCATGAGTTGGAAAATACGCACTGGTGGATAATGGCTTCCAGTTTCCTACCAGTGAAACACATATAAGTTTTACGTTCACCAAGGCTTTTAAAACATGCCCATTACAAGGAAAAACAAATGCAAACTTTCAATGGAAGCAAGGTTGTCCCTTTGAAATCTACCCTTGTTGAAAATTTTCAAATCAATCCTTTAACATATATAAGCCTTCCTTTTTACTGTCAAGTCAACTCCTAAAGTAAAAACAAGATTAAGTCATGTTCAGATACTAAGGGCTGGGGGTTAAAAGAGAAAGCATACCAACATCAGAACATTTGACTTTATCTATAAGGTGGCCCAGAGGCTTAAGAAACCAGTGTGGGGAAATTCGAGGTCGGAGAGGGGGGAGTGGGTGGATGGGTGGGGGCACACCTTCATAGAAGTAGCAGGAGGGGGGACTGGATAAAGGGTTTCTGGGGGAGGGGTAGTGGGGGGAAGGAGATAGCATCTGAAATGTAAATAAATAAAATATCCAATTAAAAAAAAAAAAAGAAACTAGGTTGCTCACCTCAGCTATCTGACCTAAGCTTGAAGACTAATAGCAGCAATTAGAAATCAAAAGTCCAGCTATTGCACCATAATTACTACAGGGGTGAGGGTGACAAGCATGAATTATTCATGTCACATATGCCCTATACCTTTTTATGTCAATGAGACAAATCTGCAGAAAACAAGCTAACAGATCTCTTTACAGCCATAAAGTTTGTCACCTGCTGTTTGCAGCTGCCCTAAGAGCACTCTTCTTTCTCTTTCACACCCCTTCTAAGTGAGCAAGCCAACTGTGAACTGGCTCTTGCTCTTCAGAATTCAGACACTTACCAACTATGAACGCAATAGGTCAAAGTCTGCCCCAAGTTACAAGCAAAATCCCCACTACTAAGGTTGGAGTATGAGGAGGGACTAACTTTTTGTGGTTGTTGTACATACTTCTGATATGCTGATCCCAGTATTGGGAAGCCAGGATGGCTGCAATTGTTCAGGAAAAGTCTACCACCTTTTTAAGGGGTATCACTTTTTACATCTTTTTCCTCTGGCAGTTGTGATTCCTAAGAAAAAGCCTATTATTCCTTGAATGATTCAAGATGCTTATATTGGTACTTTCAGTGAATGGTGGGGAAAACCAGAACACATTTAACAGTTGATAAACAGTTCATCTGTGCCTGTCGGGAGAAAGGACCCTGCCTCTTTCTTTTCTTCCCCTCCCCACTCCTTTAAGGAACAGACACTGGAACAAGACTGGCACTCAGGAAGCCACTAACTGGCTCAGGAAGGTTTCTGCTTTGTTTAATTCTAAAAGTGAGGAGGTCGTCTTTTCACAGGCTAGGCTCCACCCTAGGGTGTGCCAAGAGCCTTGGGGGAAGAGAGGGTGCCAAGCAAAAAGCTCGTAATCCAGAGATTCTGAAGGAAATGCCAGACAGCAAATGTGCCATTTTTACCAAGGGCCAGCTTCTGGGGCTCAGAACTAGGTCCTCAGACATGGCTGCAGGGGCAGCTTCAGCCACAGCCGCAGCAGCCTGAGAGATAAACAGACCTGAGGGGCATGGAAAACAGAACACACGCCTGATGAAGTCAGCCTTTGGCACCCGAACCCAGTGTTTGTTGCTGGATTCGGCTGTTGTTTTGTTTTCTCCTCCAAATAAATTGCAATTATGTTACCAGCTGACTTGACTATAAGCCATCCCTTCTGATGTGGAACGTTAAAGCTGACAAGTATGAGAACTCTTCCTGACCAAGGGAAAAGAACTGTGTTCCCTAAAACACAATCTCAAAGATTAAAATTTGGGGAAAAAATTGCTTTAGAAGTTACAGTAAACAATGGAGAAGGACGAAGAGG